>NW_014588869.1:0-2077 GCF_000485595.1 Priapulus caudatus | reverse complement strand
CGGCGCGATCAGCAGATTGAGTGGGCGGTGGGGTGTTAGACAACTAACGAGTGTCCGCCAGCGCGTATACTCTATGGCCAGATGATAAACCGGTTAGAGCAGTGCTGTCCGCACAACGCGACGAGATATCGAGGCAGTCTGGCAGACATTCGCGTGACGCAGGAACCACACGTAGACAGTTGGACAGAACGCGGGGCGGCACGGCCACGAGAGCCACCGGTACGTTAGCCTGGCTACAACCCCGGCAGTAAGCAGGACAGCCGTTGACCCTGGAGTATGCTAGCCAGACCTGACACAGTCTTGCGTCCGGTCTGTCGCATCGAGCGAAGTAGATCCATCCGTGACAGGGGTCGGCGGGTCGACTACGCCCTATCTCAATGGCAGGATAGTTATCTTATGGCACCGTAAGCGGTTATGGCCGTTGAAGGGTCGCGAATCGACGAGGCAGACGTACCAGGAGGCGGGCGAGAGCGATTTATCTGTATCGGGTGGGAACAAGGGCCAGCTTATGGCGCGAGATGCCGGAGTGGCCAACCCGTCGCGCAAACGAGCATCCCGGATAACCGAGCTGTCGCGCAGGTGTGCGACGTACCGCACGACCATCTAGCACACCGCCGCGGAAACGAGTATGCGGGCCCCGGAATGTAAGATCCGCACCTCCGGCCAGGGTAAGCAGCACACCGTCGGATACTCGAAACACCTTAGTCACATTTTCCGAGTGCAACCTCTGACGGGTGGCACTGTAACTGCTAAATCGATGCACGGACCCGATCCGCGTCGAGTTTCATGTCGACCACCGGCCGCGACGCCAGTCCTGTGGACCGGGGAGCTATCTACGGAAGGCGTATCCTACGGGAAAACTCTTCATTGAAGCCGCTACATGACATGATCATGTACAGGGAAAGCCGGATGAACCTCCGGGCCCCTATGAAGAAGATAGAAGCACCGTAATTTTGCTCATGGCTGGGCGAGAAGTTAATGACAGGACTATCCTGTGAACAGAGTATATGGGCACGACAGTATCTGGTCATATTGTGCATTGGAACTTCTCGTTAGTCCATAACTCCAGGTGACCTGCTCTCGGCATCGTGACAGGCTGATGGCTGTCACTGCACGCGCTGCATGGAAGCAGAACGTTATAGATTCACGGCGTGTGACTGCTGTCCGTCGTAGTGAATTGAATTCCCCGGGCTGACGCCCGTGCTTGACGCGTTCGTTGCAAACGCGCCCGTGCGAGAACAAGGACAGCTGGCAGATTGATAACCCACGGCCATGATTCCACGCGCAAAGGGCCGCGATGGTATCTGAGGGGGAGGCAGTACTGGTGGATACCGCTTAAAGGGAAGTTCCCTATCAGATAGTTAACATCGGCGATGAGATGTGGTGGCATTAGACTGGAAGAACTAAGCCCCTCACCTTAGAGTGGCGTGCGAGTGGCACCCGTTAGCGGGCTCCCCGCTCCAGAACCAAGAACGCAATAACTGGAGTCCCGCTTGCCTCAGCTCTCTGCGGCATACTGGTGAGCATGCTGATGACCACTCACGCGTGGAAAACGATACGATACTTGGCGGCTCTGCTTGGACACTAATAGACCTGTTTGCCATCCGCGGTGAACCTTGGGATCGCACGACCGTGAGCACACACGAAATCGACACGGGAATCACTACCCATCAATGCGAGATCCGCGACTGCCAGATGGACGGCAACACCGTCATGGACGAATGAGATCTGGTGCCTTCGGGCGAAAGAAAAACGGCGATCACCTCGACACCGCGGAGGTGAGATCGCCGTCGGCGAAGAAAACGGCGATCACCATGAGGGTGAGAGCGCCGGCGACCGAGAAGACGGCAACCACCGCGAGGGTGAGATCGCCGTCGGCGAAGAAAACGGCGATCATCACGAGGGTGAGATCGTCGTCGGTGACAGAGAAGACGGCAATCACCGCGAGGGTGAGATCGCCGTCGGCGAAGAAAACGGCGATCACCATGAGGGTGAGAGCGCCGGCGACCGAGAAGACGGCAACCACCGCGAGGGTGAGATCGCCGTCGGCGAAGAAAACGGCAACCACCGCGAGGGT
>NW_014588868.1:1831-2078 GCF_000485595.1 Priapulus caudatus | reverse complement strand
AAAGTTGTCGCAACGTTACGACGCAAAAGTTGTCGCAAAGTTACGACCGAAAGTTGTCGCAACGTTACGACGCGAAAGTTGTCGCAACGTTACAACCCGAAAGTTGTCGCAACGTTACGCCCCTAAAGTTGTAGCAACGTTACGCCCAAAAGTTGTCGCAACGTTACGACGCAAAAGTTGTCGCAAAGTTACGACCCGAAAGTTGTCGCAAAGTTACGACCCGAAAGTTGTTGCAACGTTACCGCGC
>NW_014588867.1:1830-2078 GCF_000485595.1 Priapulus caudatus | reverse complement strand
CATTATGTATCACACACACAGACGCACACAGACGCACGCACGCACGCACGCAAGCACGCACGCACACACACACACACACACACACACATGCACGCACACACAGGCACACATACAACACACATGCACGCACAAACGCGCGCACACATACGCGCACACATGCACACAATATATATATATATACATATTTACATACACATACACACACACAGGCACACACACAGGCACACACACATACACACAGCCACACC
>NW_014588867.1:0-443 GCF_000485595.1 Priapulus caudatus | reverse complement strand
GGAAGGAGGGAGGCGTGTATTGTAGGAAGGAGGGAGGCGTGTATTGTAGGAAGGAGGGTGGCGTGTATTGTAGGAAGGAGGGAGGCGTGTATTGTAGGAAGGAGGGTGGCGTGTATTGTAGGAAGGCAGGACGCGTGTATTGTAGGAAGGAGGGTGGCGTGTATTGTAGGAAGGCGGGTGGCGTGTATTGTAGGAAAGAGGGAGGCGTGTATTGTAGGAAGCAGGGATCGAGACGTGTATTGTAGGAAGGAGGGAGGCGTGTATTGTAGGAAGGAGGGAGGCGTGTATTGTAGGAAGGAGGGTGGCGTGTATTGTAAGAAGGAGGGAGGCGTGTATTGTAGGAAGGAGGGATCGAGACGTGTATTGTAGGAAGGAGGGAGGCGTGTATTGTAGGAAAGAGGGAGGCGTGTATTGTAGGAAGCAGGGATCGAGACGTGTATTGT
>NW_014588866.1:1433-2078 GCF_000485595.1 Priapulus caudatus | reverse complement strand
TGTGTGTGTGTGTGTGTGTGTGTGTGTGTGTGTGTGTGTGTGTGTGTGTGTGTGTGTGTGTGTGTGTGTGTGTGTGTGTGTGTGTGTGTGTGTGTGTTCGTGCGTGCGTGGGTGCGCGGGTACGCGGGTAGGTGTCCGGGTACGCTGGCTGGCTGGCTACGTGCGGTGGGCGTTTTGCTGGCAGGTTTAGAGCGTAAACAAGCGCGTTATTTCGGGTGGAGGCGTGGATGGTGCGTGAGTGGGAGGGGCAGGGTTGCCGATGGCCTGGCCTTATGCCCTCCCCCAGCGTGTTTACGACACACCGAGCGAGGGAACATCCGCCGGATCTAGGCAGTGCGTGCCATCTCAGAGAATAAACACGTGCTAGTGTGAGATTGGGTGAAAGTGTGGATGGAGTGGGATAGGAAGAGTTAACACACGGGACATTATCTCTTATCGCCACCTATTACCAGCTATGTATACGATACATACTAAGCAACCATACCCTCGAAATAGAAAGGGACACATAAATACAAGGCGCGAGCGAGGGAGAGAGATAGAGCGCGAGGGAGAGAGAGAGTGCGAGAGAGAGAGAGAGAGAGAGAGAGAGAGAGAGAGAGAGAGAGAGAGAGAGAGAGAGAGAGAGAGAGAGAGAGAGAGAGAGAG
>NW_014588866.1:0-399 GCF_000485595.1 Priapulus caudatus | reverse complement strand
CGCACGAACACACACACGCACACACACACACACACACACACACACACACACACACACACACACACACACACACACACACACACACATACACGCACACACTCTAACACAGATACACGCACGCGCGCGTCGCGGCGTTAGGAATTCGAACAGAACACTCGGCGAGAAACGCACTCGGGCTTTTGGCCGTGAATCTAAAACGGACAGTTTTTACGACCGAGGCCGCGCTCTCGCGAGGTTTATAACGGCCATTAGCCCGTGCAGTCAGCGCGCCGGTGGTCCGCGTCGCACGTCGCCCACGACCGACGTCGGTTGTCGCGACAGATCTGTGCTGACTTCAGAGCTAAGGGAAGGGTGCGCTGAGCCCCCCCCCCCCCCGTGTTACGCGACCCCACGAGGCTT
>NW_014588865.1:0-2079 GCF_000485595.1 Priapulus caudatus | reverse complement strand
GTTTCTGAGGAAGGATTATCGGCTCAGGCTAATGACACTATTCTTGAGCAGCAGGGGAATCAATATTTTAGTTCAGATTCAGTCGTTGATTATTTTGCTTAATGGGTTTTAGGTTTCACCACGGCATATGAAGAGTTCTGCACGGCTATTCAATCATAAAGGCTAATTTGCATTGATCGTAGGGTAATGGAATGGACCCACTAACAAATCGGCTTCAAATGAGCCAAACTGAAAGATGGGTATAAGTCATACATTCAGTTAACAGTTAGGGGTCCAAGATGAAGATAGTAACTTGTGGTTTAGATTTAGCCAAAAATATTATTCAAATACATGGTATCGACGAAAATGAAAACGTCATAGCACGCAAACAGTTACGTCGCTCGCAAGTACTCAAGTTTTTTGCTAATCGAACACCCTGTTTAATTGGAATGGAAGCCTGTAGCAGTGCCCATTACTGGGCAAGGGAATTAACCCGGTTGGGGCACACCGTCAGGCTCATGAGTCCACAACATGTTAAGCCTTATATCAAGGGCAATAAAAATGATGCGAATGATGCCGCAGGGATTTGCGAAGCAGTCACCAGGCCGAGTATGAAATTTGTCGGTGCAAAGACTCAAGCGCAACAGGACATCTTAATGCTCCATCGGGTTCGCTCGCAGAAAGTCAAAAACAGAACCGCCCTGGTTAACCAGATTAGAGGTTTATTGGCGGAATATGGTTTCGTCTTAACCAAGCGAATTGAACCGTTGAGAAAGGAACTCGTTGAGTTACTTTCTGAAGACGACAGTGGAAACCTGAGTCAACTGGCGAGACGGAACTTCTACCAGCTGTATGAAGATTTGCTGGTACTTGATGATCAGATTACTCGCGTCGAAAATGAACTAAAAGCCACCTCAAAAAACTGTGCTGATTGCCAGCGTTTAATGACATTACCCGGTATTGGCTGGATAACGGCCTCTGCTTTAGTCGCTCATATTGGCGATATTAGCCAATTCAAAAATGGCAGGGAACTGGCTGCCTATATCGGGCTAGTTCCGAGGCAACATTCCAGCGGCGGAAAGAACGTACTGCTCGGTATTAGCAAGCGAGGTGATGCGTATTTAAGAACATTGCTCATCCATGGTGGTCGAGCGGTGTTAATGCATGTGAGTAAAAAGGAAGACAAAGACAGTTTATGGTTAAAAGGCGTCGCCGAGCGTCGAGGAAACAATAAAGCGGTGGTTGCACAGGCGAACAAAACGGCCAGAAAAGCCTGGGCTTTACTGTCAAAGCAGACGGTTTATCAGCAAGCTGCTTAGCAGAATAAGTATGGGTATTGAGTTGAAAAGAAACACCAGAAAAACTTCATAAGATTTCGATTAGCGAAGTAGATGGGTAAAACAGGTAAGACCGCCTTCTATGTGAACTGACGAACGCCTGGGCTCTAAGAAGCCGATAGGGTGATTAGTACATAGAAGAGCGAATTTCCATCGGGGCCAGGGCGCAAAAAGCTCGAATAACAGGCCGGATATATGGGTGCAGTCAAATCTTTTTTTACCGATAAACAAGCGAATCGTGATGATGAAGGAAATCAAAAAAAGAGGTTGTAATAGGCGTGGGTCCATATATGCGTTCTACGCACGTCTCGGCTGTGGAGTTTTAAACAGGCAGTTCAATCTGGCATATTGATCAGGCTTATCGAGGCAAATTTGAGTGACAAGAACAGCAGATCGCGCTTTATTTTTTTGGATATGAAAGGCATTCGTAATTCTAAAACATCAAGTTCATACTCTGAGGGTCTAAATGGCAGCAATACAAGGCTCGCGTACTGGATTTTGCGTACGCACATTCGTAATCACTTTGGCTACATTCCTTTTAACAACGATATCTGGCGTGCAGGCTGATGAAACTTGTCAGTCGCCCTACATGGCTAAGATTATCGGGCAGGAAGACTTTGTTTATGTCTGGACGTTAGGCGTCGAAGGCATGGGTGACGGTCAGGATAAACTGGTTACCGTTGACGTAAACCCAAATTCCTCGAAGTACGGACAGGTTGTGCATACTTTATCAGTGGGTGGGCGGAACGAAGCCCATCATTCT
>NW_014588864.1:0-2079 GCF_000485595.1 Priapulus caudatus | reverse complement strand
AATACAACTGCCTTCACACGCTAACACGTTCAATTTCACAAGCAACAGGCAGAAGAAAACGCCTACAGTTTTGTGCGTACGGCTTCGATACGGGCTCGTGTTTACGTCGAACGTGGCGCTCCTAAACGACCCCCTTTCGACTTGACCTTTTTGCTTGGGTCTCCTTTTGCCGTCTGCTCGGGGTTCCCTGTTTGGTCGTCGGTTGCCTTCGTGCCGGTTGTCGCTGTGCTCGGTGCCCGTGGTTTGCGTCCCGCGTTCGAGCAGGCCACGGTCGCAGATGCTGCCGACTCCCTCCTGTGGCGGACGCGCTGTGCAGAGGTTAGCCTGAGCATCTCGTGGGAGAACTGGCTTCCCGACAAACCATCGCAAGGTGATGCCTCTACCCTGGCCAATTAACACCAATGCATGTACACGGCTATATCACACGGACACCCTCACAGGTGATTGCTCTACCTGCAAGATCAAGCCACCTGCATGTACACGGCTATATCACACGGACACCTCACAGCTGATGCGTCTACCGCTGCAAGATCAAACCACTGCGGGACCTGCATGTCACAGCTAATCACACGCGACACCTCACAGCTGATGCCTCTACCCTGCAAGGATCACCACATGCGTGTACACAGCTATATGCACAGCCGGACACCTGCACAGCTGATGGCCTCTACCCTGCAAGGATCAAGCCACAATGCATCGTACAACCGGCTCATATCAGCACGGACACGCTCAGCAGCTGATGCCTCCTTACCTGCAAGTAGCTTAACGAACCACATGCATGTACCACGCGACACCTGCACAGGCTGATGGCCTGCTACCCTGCAAGGATCACCACATGCAGTAACAGCAGCTATATCAACGGACACTCACAGCTGATGCCTCTTAACCCCTGCAAGTAGCAACCCACATGCATGTACATCAGCTATAATCACGACGGACACCTCACAGCTGATGCCTCTACCGCTGCAGGAATCAAACCACATGGCCATGTACAACGGCTAATATTCACACGGACCACCTCCACAGGCTGATGCGCCTGCTACGCCTGCAAGGACTGCAACCACCATGGCATGTACACGCACGGCTATATCACCAATGGACACCTCCCCAGCTGATGCTCTACCTGCACAGGATCAACCGCATGCATGTACACAGCTATATCAGCACTGATTAAATAAAAATTACAAAGGACTAATGAGGGCAAATAGTTGTATTAAAAGTCCACGTTTATAATTAGTTCTAAATAGGTGGAACAGAGTAAGATAAATAAAAACAATGATGGGTCATTTAAGTAATGACAAAATCTTACGCTTAATGTAACAGTTTATCATTTAATCTCCGAATGAGTAAATGATCGACTGAACAAAGGAACTAGACAATGGTAAGCCTACTATGGCTTGCAAACTGTGATTGACCGAAAATAATTTTCCCTTCGCATTGTCTCTTGTCAAATAAATCCACGTCCAATTATGCGATGATTATGATAATAAAGACCTTGAATTATGCTGAAGCGCATTCTATTGTTCACCATTCAAAAACTGCTGCATCAGAGCGTGCGAACGGTTGACTAACGCTACCATGTGAACTCTCATGTGTACATGTCAATGCCTTTGATACTTTCGTTTTGATGGGCATGTACTCGGCACCTGTAACATCAAAAGATCTACTTACTCCTTAGAATTACTGTAGAAATACTGAAAAGATTACTGTTAGTTACACATTTCAACCCAGATTTAAACATTTGAAATTTCGCCTCAAAAATCGAAAAAAGGAACGACGAAAAAAGGACGAGTCGCGTATTTTATCCACACGCTAGCATCAGTACCTGATAATCTTCTTCAGGTGTTTTGCCTCTATGTCAATCAATCAATCAATCAAACAAATCAATCAGCACCTGATGACCTTCTTCATGTGTTTCACTTCCATGTCAATCAATCAATCAAACAAATCAATCAGCACCTTATGACCTTCTTCATGTGTTTCACTTCCATGTCAATCAATCAATCAAACAAATCAATCAGCACCTGATGATCTTCTTCAAGTGTTTCATCTCTATGTCAATCAATCAATCAATCAATC
>NW_014588863.1:1733-2079 GCF_000485595.1 Priapulus caudatus | reverse complement strand
CTCCTCCTCCTTCTCCTGCTCCTTCTTCTTCTCTTCCTCCTCTGCGGTGAGATTCGGGCCTCCGTTTACACCCCGACTCGTTTGTATTATATGCTCTCCTCCTCCACCTTCTCCTCCTCCCTCTTCTCTGTCCTCATCTACCGCCCCTGCTTTTGTTCGCCTTCCTCCTCCTACTTCTCCTCCTCCTCCTCCTCTCCTCCTCTTTCTCGTCCTCTCCTCATCTTCTCCCCCGCGCGGGTTCTCCCTCCCTGCGTCAGCGCGCACAATAGCTTTACTGACGATGATGGCTTCTTTTCCTCCTCCTCCTCCTCCTCCTCTTCCTCCTCCTCCTCCTCCTCCTCCTCTT
>NW_014588863.1:0-261 GCF_000485595.1 Priapulus caudatus | reverse complement strand
TCTCTCTCTCTCTCTCTCTCTCTCTCTCTCTCTCTCTCTGTCCCATCACCTCTCCTTCCCCTCTACACTCACCTCCTCCCCTCCCCTCCCCCATCGCTGCTCTCGCTGCTGCCAGCTCGGGTAATGATATGCAGCAGTAGCGATTATGAAGTAAAAGCGTGTCAATTTGAGGCTGAGTGCAATTATTTACTGCTTACCGATGAAGTCCTGTCTCCCCCCACCCACCACCACCACCCACCAGCTCTCTCTCCCACGCTCTCT
>NW_014588862.1:0-2079 GCF_000485595.1 Priapulus caudatus | reverse complement strand
CAGGCGGCTCAATCGAGTCTGTATGGGGAACCGAAGACAAGGTGGCACTAGAGGCCAATGTTGAGACCGGACAGGCAATATTCAGACCGGCAACACTAACCCCATTTACCTTGTTCGTGCAAACGCTTGCAGGTAATACCTATACGTTAGCAGTGACGCCGCAACAGAAACTCATTGGTCAATCAATCGTCATTAACGAGTTTGGCACCATAGATCGATCTGGCGTCGAGCGTAATCTAGGCATTGTCGCTTACAAGAATGTCGTCAAACGATTGCTACGAGACATCGAGCAAATGGAAAAGGCATACAAAAACTGCGAGGATTCGCTGGCTCTGTCAACAAAACAAACCTCTATGGGCAGAAACCAACATCGTCATATCGCCTCGTGGCGGCGTAGTGACATAATCATAGATCGATAGCTTGATCACTAATATTTCTGAAAGCCTGGTCATGGAGGAGCGAGAGTTCACCGGTCTTGAGCGCATGATACGGGCGGTATCGATTCGCAAGCGCACGCTGGCACCGCCGAATCCTCCGTTATGCACACTGTCGCGGGGCGATCATGAACAGTGTAATGAGGGTCTCCCGGATTTAACGCGACGATGAAACAGATGTCAGGAAACGCCCACATTTATTCTAATCGGGGCTTCTCATATGTTGTTTATTGTGTCGTACTGGGCATATGCCCACTTTGAGGCAAGTCTGGCCACCATAAAAAAAAGAAAAATAAAAAAAAAAATAATTTTATAAAAAAAATAATAAAACAGATCAATCCGGCCCCCCACCAGGCACAGCCACGATTGATTAGGCTCGACTCCAGGGGAAGCAATGACGCCGATCAAGACTGGGTGGCTTCAGACGAAATCAAATGACAGGCGTTTAGCGAAGCAAAGAGAGAAAAGAGAGAGGCAAGTTATGATGCTAACGTCTTGAGTCTCAAAATGCAGTACAAGCAACTACACGCCAGAACTAAAACGGCCTGAAGGAAAGGCGCAAGTGATAGATTACATACACCAGAGACAAGTGTCGACTGGCTTCTCTACATTCCTTGCCGCCTAGAAGTACGCTAACCGATAAATGCAACCAACCAGCTTGCTGTGGGCCTACCGTTCAACTGTCGATAGTACTACGAAGAACTGGTTGACACCATGATGCTGACACCGCAGCCACAGTCCAAGATAGTTCGAAAAATTTCACGAGAAGAATAGACAAGAAACCGATATTCGAGATACCATCCCTGCGGTTTTTGGTCAAGCGTGCTCTTGTCCGGCCTCGATGCCCCAACCGGTGGAATGGTGAACGTAATCCACATCCAGTCCTGCTTGAACTGATTGATAACGGCAACCTACCCAATAAATATCGGCATACCAGTGAAACGCAGTGTCTGAGTCGTGGTTCAGGGTTCGGCATATTCCGACGGAACGGGCCTATATTCACTGGAACTAGACTCACTTGCGTTTTAAGAATATGGTGACATCTTTAGTGAGGTTGCAACCGCGTTGTTACTGTGAGGATGGCAAGAAACGGCCTTCGCGGCATCTTGTAACCAAGCAAGGGGCGTTAATCGCCAATGCCTTTTTGGGCAGGGGCGTTGTCCGGGCATGGGAGGCCAAAATCGCATGCAGCTACACCGCCGTTGCAACTGACAGCGCTGGTACTGTGTGCAAGCGCTCGAATCCAAGCCGGGTTACTGAAACGGTCATCGCCTCGGGCGTTAGTAATTCCATGGAGAAAATCGCGGACTGGTACTTTAAACGTGCTGAAGAAACCTACCCAATTATTGAAATCAGTGCGGGTCGAATTGTCAATATATTTTTGACCGAAGATCTATCTCTCAATGCCAATCTACTGGCTAATCACACCCCGGAGACAGCCAATGAGTAGAACGCTCATCTTACTAATCATGTTGGCGATACTCGGTGGATGCACTGTTCGTGGTGACTACACTTGTGGTGTTCCTGAGACCGGCGTTCGCTGTCAGCCAATGAATGCAACACATCAGCAACTTAATAATGGATCACTTCGCTCACTGCATACAGAGCCTTTTCCTGATAAGGAAGGGAAAGATAGCGACACTCA
>NW_014588861.1:0-2080 GCF_000485595.1 Priapulus caudatus | reverse complement strand
GAGAAAGATAGAGAGGGATGGTGAGAAAGATAGAGAGGGATGGTGAGAAAGATAGAGAGAGATGGTGAGAAAGATAGAGAGGGATGGTGAGAAAGATAGAGAGGGATGGTGAGAAAGATAGAAAGAGATTGGTGAGAAAGATAGAGAGGGATGGTGAGAAAGATAGAGAGAGGATGGTGAGAAAGATAGAGAGGGATGGTGAGAAAGATAGAGAGGGATGGTGAGAAAGATAGAAAGAGATGGTGAGAAAGATAGAGAGAGATGGTGAGAAAGATAGAGAGGGATGGTGAGAAAGATAGAAAGAGATGTCAAGTAATAATAATATAATAATGATAATAATTATAATAATTATAATTATAATAATCGTCGACTGCGCATGTTATATGGTGGCGCCCCCTGTAGTTTACTCACCTGCATGTCAATGTAGGGATAAGGCTTGTGATTTAACACGCATGTTTCTGCCACCAGGGAGCGCTCTCCTAGCGGCGAATATATTAAATAATTGCACCAGCTGAGAGGTGCAATACTCACTGCTTTGAACTGCATTTATTCGTTATGCCTTCTGCCACTGTCTTTGGATTTATCTCCTATTTAATTGTATTTACCTCCTCCAGTCTCTCTCCCCTTACCCCTCTCCATCCTCCTCTCTCTCTCTCCCTGCCACTCCCTCTTCCTTTCCCCTGCTTTCTCTTTCTCATTATCTTTTATCTCTCTTCCTCACTATCTTTTTCTATTTCTCTTTCATATCTTTCTCACCATTTTTCTATGTCTCATCCTCACTATCTTTCCTACTAGCTTTTTCTTCAATATCGTTCTCTAACTTTCCTACTAGCTTTCTCTATCCTGAGAGGACTAGATGGCGTCCGCATAGCATCAACTACGACAGCTCACAATCCATTTGCATATGCTTTGCATTGAACTTTCGCATACGAACTAAAGAGGGCGCCATCGTGCATGCCGAGCGCAGCGCCTCGCCCCCAGCAGCGCGTGCTGCCACCTGGCTGCGTGCTTACCGGCGTAGCGGGCAGATCCCAGTGCAAGCTTCGTGGTTTGATGGCTGACGCTCGCAGTGTCTGCCCCCGAGGAAAGCAGCGAGAAACGGTGCAGAAACGAAATAAGATGATAAGAAAAAAGAAAAAAAAAGATAATAAGAGAAATAATATAATAGACAAGATTATAATAAATAGCTCGTGGTTCTGTCGAAGGGTTCCCTGTGTAAATGTGTGTGTGTGTGCGTAAGGGTGTGTGTGCGTGCGTGTGTGTGTGCGTGCGTGTGTGAGGGTGTGTGTGTACATGCGCAAGTATATGCGAGTGTGTGTGTGTGTGTGTACGCACGTGTTTGCGAGGGTGTGTGTGTACGCACGTGTTTGCGAGGGTGTGTGTGTACGCACGTGTTTGCGAGGGTGTGTGTGTACGCACGTGTTTGCGAGGGTGTGTGTGTACGCACGTGTTTGCGAGAGTGTGTGTGTACGCAAGTGTTTGCGAGGGTGTGTGTGTGTACGCACGTGTTTGTGTATGCGATAACGACATTCCGTACGACAGCTGTACATGAGCGTACGCATGCAAATAAGAACGCAATCAGAAGAAAAAACCAACCAGAGAGATAGCGAGAGAGAAGGAGAGAGAGAGAGAGATGTGCATACATAACATTAGAGGTTTACGCGCCTTAAAGCCACAGAAGTTCGCTCTCGGACAGCGAGAGTGACGCGGCGCGCGCCATGATGGAGGGATCACCACTGGCAAGGACAGAGAGAGCGACGCGGCGGGGGCCACGATGGAGGGATCACCACTGGCGAAGGATAGAGAGCGACGCGGCGCGACCGGCGGACGGCTACTAACTGTTGCACTGGCTCCCGAGTCCGATGAGTCGTTCGTCTCCGCCAAGGTCGGAGCTGCTGATGATGACCTTGGCCGCGCCCTTCGCGTGCAGCTGCCTCATCGCCTCCAGCGCGTCCGCCTCCGTTTTTATCTGCAGGCCGGTCAGCAGCCTGCGTAGAAAAACGCAAGGACGGGGGTCAGCGAGATGCCGAGACCGACCCCGGGTCGTTCGAGACACGTCCTCGAGACTCGCTCGCTGATA
>NW_014588860.1:1694-2080 GCF_000485595.1 Priapulus caudatus | reverse complement strand
CCATGCACCATGCACTATGCACTATGCACTATGCAATATGCACTATGCACTATGCACTATGCATGCACTATGCATGCACTATGCACTATGCACCATGCACAATGCAGTATGCACTATGCACCATGCACTATGCACTATGCACTATGCACTATGCACTAGCAATATGCACTATGCGCTATGCACTATGCAATATGCACTATGCACTAGAGTGTATGCTCCATGCACCATGCACCATGCACCATGCACTATGCACTATGCACTATGCACTATGCACCATGCACTATGCACTATGCACAATGCACAATGCACCATGCACCATGCACCATGCACTATGCACTATGCACTATGCACTATGCACTATGCACTATGCACTATGCACAATGCAC
>NW_014588860.1:0-201 GCF_000485595.1 Priapulus caudatus | reverse complement strand
ATGCACTATGCACTATGCACTATGCACTATGCACTATGCACTATGCACTATGCACTATGCACCATGCACCATGCACCATGCACCATGCACTATGCTCTATGCACTATGCTCTATGCACTATGCACTATGCACTCTGCACTATGCACTACAGTGACATGCACTATGCACTATGCACTATGCCATTATGCATGATTCACTATG
>NW_014588859.1:1632-2080 GCF_000485595.1 Priapulus caudatus | reverse complement strand
ACACACACACACACACACACACACTACTATATATATATATATATATATATATATATATATATTATACAGTTTTCACTCCCAACCTAGCTTCAGCTAAACACAATTCAAACAATGGTGAGATCATCCGCCTCCCCACCCACTGTTAGTGTAAATTCCGGTATCCCCCGATATTTGCACACACGTGACTATGGCCGTTCTATCTCTTCGCCCTGTTCCGTCTGTACCGTCGGATGCAGGGTGGCGAAGAAGCTAATGCGATTCACGCAGCTCGAGCGTGCGTTCGTCAGGTTATGCTGTATGCGTAGTTCATTAATCGCCTCCAACCACCCACGCCAACCACCCACATCAACCACCCACACACACCACCCACACAAACCACCCACACAAACCACCCACACAAACCACCCACACAAACCACCCACACAAACCACCCACACAAACCACCCAC
>NW_014588859.1:0-324 GCF_000485595.1 Priapulus caudatus | reverse complement strand
ACACCAACCACACCAACCACACCACACATCAACCAACCACACCAACCACACCAACCACACCAACCACACCACCCACACCAATTACACCAACCAACCACACCAACCACACCAACCACACCAACCACACCAACCACACCAACCACACCAACCACACCAACCACACCAACCACACCAACCACACCAACCACACCAACCACCCACACAAACCACCCACACCAACCACCCACACAAACCACCCACACAAACCACCCACACAAACCACCCACACAAACCACCCACACCAACCACCCACACCAACCACCCACATCAACCACCCACACCAAT
>NW_014588858.1:1115-2080 GCF_000485595.1 Priapulus caudatus | reverse complement strand
TATATATATATATATATATATATATATATATATATATACCTGTGTGTCTGTATGCCACACAATGAACGAAACAAAACAGCAGTGGGTGATATACGAGCGAGGTTTTGTACACATTGGCGCTTTCTTCTCACGGTAATATTGAATGCCCGCCACGCATAGCGCGGCACAACGCAGCAATAGCGACAATTAACTCCGCTAACGGCTCTTTTTTATCCAGCGGCGACCGTTTTTTTGGTCGGCGGTCGGTAAAAACCGAGCGTTGTCTCTATAGTCGCGATGCCAAGTGTCAGGGTTATTACATTTATAGCCGTATTTTTTCTGTCTGGCCTCGCGTACCGTCGCACGTGTGGCATCCGACTCTATTATTCCCGTAAAAGCGTTGCTAATGCGTTAGCTCGTTATTGTGAAATGTCCAGTTCGATTCCATGAATTTACACGGTAATCGTCCGCAATGGGTGGATGGGGTAGGCGCAGACCGGCAGCAATGGGTGGATGGGGTAGGCGGAGACCGGCAGTAGTGCTAATACAGAAATGGGTGGATGGGGTAGGCGGAGACCGGCAGCAATAGGTGGATGGGGTAGGCGGAGGCCGGCAGCAATGGGTGGATGGGGTAGGCGGAGACCGGCAGAAGTGCTAACGCAGTCATAATGACTGAGAGAGAAAAAGCCTGCTGGGTGCACTCATAGCAAAAAAATGATGTTAAAAAATATTCAATGGTGCGCATATGATCCACGGTATTGCTTTGCGATGTTAATGTGTGCTTTTATGATATATTTACTTGCTTCATATCCTTAAATTGTCCTCAAGCGATGTAATGTAAAAATGAAGAATGTCAAAAAATATTAAACTCACGAAACTTGAACGTATTGCTGTTTTACAGTTAGGATCGTTGAAGTTGCATAATTATATTGATTTTGATAAACAATGGGGCGGCAACGCATAACTGGATTAAATATATATATATG
>NW_014588858.1:0-1090 GCF_000485595.1 Priapulus caudatus | reverse complement strand
GAGAAGTTAGTCGTATTGAAAAAGACGATGAAACAGGCAGTCACAGAAAAATGTTCTTTATTCGACGAGCAGCCTAGTTACAATCGTCAGTCGTAGACTGGAACTTCTCTCTTCTCTCTTCTCCTTTCCCCCGGGCCTCTCCCGACCTTCCCCCTTTTATACGCGGCCGTGCCCTTTTTGGTGGACACGTGTTTCCTCTCGCGGGCCGGCCCTCTTCCCTATGTCTCCTATTGGTGGGGTTTCGGACATTGATCGGTAAAGTGGCCACCTCGTCACTCTTGCGTCATTATGGCACGCTTCCAAATTCCTCGCCACCCGCTGGCAATTTTCCTGGTTCATTTATTTCTGGCAAGAGTGGATAATAGAGATAATCTCTATTATCCACTCTTGATACAAATGTAACGATGCGAAATAACCAAAAGAATAAGAAATAAGCAAAATGTACAACAAGTAGGTTACGAGCGTCATAGTAGCACACGCGCGGTAGCGAACGTAATTTGGGACCAAGCGAGGCGAGAACGGGGGAAACACGTGTCCACCGAAAAGGGCACGGCCGCATATAAAAGGGGGAAGGTCGGGAGAGGCCCGGGGAAAGGGCACGGCCGCATATAAAAGGGAGAAGGCCGGGAGACGCGGGGGAAAAGGAGAAGAGAGAAGAGAGAAGTCTACGACTGACGATTGTAACTAGGCTGCTCGTCGAATAAAGAACATTTTCCTGTGACCGCCTCTTTCATCGCCTTTTTCAATACGACTAACTTCTCAACATTACACAAACAATATCGCATAGAGCAGAACCTATCAATTACTAACGTTCCGCATGAGAATTTCGCGAGTTTCCTGATAAACATGAAGCACACACACACACACACACACACACACACACACACACACACACACACACACACACACACACACACACACACACACACACACATTTGTATCTAGCGCCAGTACACACACACACACACACACACACACACACACACACACACACACACACACACACACACACCACACACACACACACACACACACACACACACACACACACACACACACACACACACACACACACACACACACACGACAC
>NW_014588857.1:0-2081 GCF_000485595.1 Priapulus caudatus | reverse complement strand
CCTTCGTATGTCCAACAATCCGTCTATTACCGTAACTGCATTCTCCAAGGAAGAACGCGTTTCAAATTCCCCCCTTCCGACAACCGCAATCATTTCCCTCCTCACTCTATACTTTCACTGCGCGTCTCGGGATTCTATCTTCCCGACTTGCTTCCCTCGTCCAAATGGAACTATGCACACACATTAGCAACGCCTCTTCTCTCCGCCTTTCTTTCTTTCTAGCGTAATGCATCGTTCCCCATGCGCCTATCACCCACATAGCAAAAGCTGTAAAACAGTCAAGCTAAAATTATGTGAACTTCTACATACTCATGTCAGTTTGCGCATAATTACGATCTAGCACCACAGCCTGTTGTATTTAATGCTGCAGACGCATAAGTGCGCAAGGCGAATGTAATAGGATTTGCATACACCGGCAGGGACATTAGAGCCTAGCGCTCGGTGATCGGTTCCACACAGCTGCCTCGCTCTGCTGCAGCGGCGTGGAGAAACTGCGAGCTCAACGAAGTACAGAAAGCGTCGCGTTCTAACCCAAGTAGTCCAGCCACGTCGAGCACGACAAGGCACACAGCAGCACCAACAAATCATAAGCAGAGACAGACAGCTGAAAACACAGCCAGGCAGCAATAATTAGCGTCACGAATGCCATAACAGCACACTCAGCACAACATAACATATAAAACAGCAGCAGCAGCAGCTAAGCAGTAATGTAGTATCGAGTGCAGCATAACCAGCAGGATGAATTTCCGAACGCGAGCACAACCAGATAATAGCACAGGAAACACCACATAATCTTTATTATCAACGGCGGGACGGACGTAGCAGCAGCAGCAGCAGCAGCTGAGATAAAGTTAAGTCCGAGTAGATAGTAGTAGTTTTTCGACTAGTAGTGAGTAGTTACACACTAGTAAGTAGTACGGTGAGTGAGGTAGTAGTAAGTAGTACAGTAGTAATAGTCAAGTCGAGATAAGGTGGAGTACGTAGTGAAGGTAGTAGAATAGTCCAGTAGTTTTAAGTAGCTCAGATATGTAGTCGTTAGCATAGTAGCTAGTAGTAAGTAGTCAAGTAGTTAGTTCAGCCAGTAGGGGTTCTTAACGCCAGTAGCAGTAGCCAGCAAGCCAGTAGTTAGTATGGTAGTACCGTAAGTAAGTAGTAAGTAGTAAAAGTAGTCAGTAGTAGTAGCAGCGAGCAGCATAGTAGTAGTAGTATAGTAGTAGTAGCAGCAAGCACTCCAAGCAGACACTGAGCTCGCAGCAGCCACAATAACAAAAATAGCAAGCAGCAGCAACACAGCAGAGCAAACAATAACAGATGATGCTAGGCAGCAGCAGCAGTAGTGATAACAACAGCGGTGACGGTGCTGATGATGATAATCGGAGAGGAGGAGGAGGAGGAGGAAGATGGAGGAGGATGGAGGGAGGAGGAAGAGGAGGAGGAGGAAGAGGAGGTAAGAGGAGGAGAGGAGTGAGGGGAAATGTCTCTGGGGTTTGTGTTTTGGACGTAATCCCTGTCATGAGCAGCAGCAGCAGCCAGCAGCCACAGACAATCGATGGCTGGTGCGTGGTGTGTGTGGTGTGTGTGTGCCTCGTGTGTGCGTGCGTGCGTGCGTGCTGCGGTGCCGGAGTGGCGTGCGTGCGTGGTGCGTGCGAACAGAGCTGGGGGAGGGGAGCGGCGGAGAGGGGAGGACTAGAAGGAGAGGATGAGGACGTGTGGAAGGAGAAGGAAGTGGCGGAGTAGGAAAACGTGTTGGAGGAGGGGGAGGACGGGACGAAAATGTAGGAGGAAGGGGAGTAGAAGAAGAAGAAGACGGGGGAGGAGGAGGACGATAAAGCGGAGAAGAGAGCAGAAGGAGGAGGAGAAGAAGAAGAAGGCAGGAGGAGGAGACGGAGGGGACGAAGGAGGAGGATGAGGAGGATGAGGATGAGGAGGATGAGGATGAGGAGGATGAGGATGAGGATGAAGATGAGGAGGATGAGGAGGATGAGGAGGATGAGGAGGATGAGGATGAGGATGAGGATGAGGATAAGGAGGATGAGGATGAGGATGAGGATGAGGATGAGCATGAGGATAAGGAGGATGAG
>NW_014588856.1:1629-2082 GCF_000485595.1 Priapulus caudatus | reverse complement strand
GAGAGAGAGAGAGAGTGAGTTACGTCCGACGTAACCTAGACAGCTTTGCTGTATCGTGGAATGCTGCATGATACAGTTAACATCGAAGGCAGACATAACGCGTTGACACTTTATGACATCGCTACATCGGTGACACTTTATAATAACGTAGACACTTTATGATAACGTTGACACTTTATAATAACGTTGACACTTTATGATAGCGTTGACACTTTATGATATCGGTGACACTTTATGATAACGCTGACGGTATCATAACGTAACGGGTGAGATTGTGAGAAGAAAGTATATTATTGTGAAAATGTCGTAGGCCGTAGAACACTTTATCGGGTAGAGGAGGGAAGTTTGTCTCGCTTTTGAAATATCCGCCACCCAGGCGCAGCCATTGCGCACATACCATATATTTATAATTATATATATATACGTGTGTAAATATAATTATATATATATACA
>NW_014588856.1:0-559 GCF_000485595.1 Priapulus caudatus | reverse complement strand
AGAGAGAGAGAGAGAGAGAGAGAGAGAGAGAGAGAGAGAGAGAGAGAGAGAGAGAGAGAGAGAGAGAGAGAGAGAGAGAGAGAGAGAGAGAGAGAGAGAGAGAGAGAGAGAGAGAGAGAGAGAGAGAGAGAGAGAGAGAGAGAGAGAGAGAGAGAGAGAGAGAGAGAGAGAGAGAGAGAGAGAGAGAGAGAGAGAGAGAGAGAGATAGAGAGCGAGAGACGGACGGATAGAGAGAGGGGGCGGACCCCGCCGCTACTAGATGATGAGAGTGTAAGCCGAGGAAGATTTAGCGCTAAGAAGGTCGCACCCCGCCGTGTTTGCTATGCCAGTGCGTGATCAGCGCGTGCGTGCGTGCATTCCTGCGTGCGCGTGCAGGCATACTTCTCACCAATCTGCAACTCCGCATTCAGCCTCCTCCACTTTCTCCTACTACTCCTTATCCCCCTTCTTCTTTTTCTCCTTCTCTTCCTTCTCCTCCTCCTCCTTCTCCTTCTTCTCCTCCTTCTCCTTCTTCTCCTCCTTCTCCTTCTCCTTCTCCTTCTCCTTCTCCTTCTCCTTC
>NW_014588854.1:1509-2082 GCF_000485595.1 Priapulus caudatus | reverse complement strand
CCTTACCTTGCCTTACCATACCTTACCATACATTACCATACCTTATTTTACCATACCTGACCTTACCTTACCTTACTTTACCTTACCTTACCTTACCTTACCTTACCATGCCTTACCATACCTTACCTTACCTTATCTTACCTTACCTTACCTTACCTTACCATACCTATCCTTACCTTACCTTACCTCACCTTACCTTACCTTTCCTTACCATACATTACATTACCTTACATTACCCTACCTTACCATACCTTACCTTACCTTACCTTACATTACCTTACATTACCTTACCTTACCTTACCTAACCTTACCTTACCTTACCTTACCTTACATTACCCTACCTTACCTTTCATTACCTTTCCTTACCTTACCTTACCTTACATTACCTTTCCTTACCGTACCTTACCTTACATTACCTTACCTTACCTTACCTTACCTTACCTAACCTTACCTTACCTTACATTACCCTAGCTTACCTTTCATTACCTTTCCTTACCTTACCTTACCTTACCTTACATTACCTTTCCTTACCGTACCTTACCTTACATTACCCTACCTTACCTTACCTTACCT
>NW_014588854.1:0-274 GCF_000485595.1 Priapulus caudatus | reverse complement strand
ATGATGATGATGATGATGGTGGTGGTGAGGTTGTTGATGATGATAAGGATGATGATGATGATGATGATGATGTTGTTGTTGTTGTTGGCGCTGGTGTTATTGTTTACTCACTACGTGTTGTTTACTGTTTACAGTTGACGATGAACGACTTCAGTGTACACAGGATTATCGGACGTGGTGGGTTCGGTGAAGTCTACGGATGTCGGAAGGCAGACACGGGCAAGATGTAAGTGTTATCTGGCAAGATGTAAGTGTTATCTGGCAAGATGGAAGC
>NW_014588853.1:0-2082 GCF_000485595.1 Priapulus caudatus | reverse complement strand
CTGAAAAGAAAACATTTTAACGTAAATGCGTGTTTTAGAGCGTTTGCAACATGTTACATTAATACCACACTGTGCGTTTGTAGAGGCAACAATTGCAGATATGCGTGTGCGCGTGCACAATAGGCAGGATGTGCATTTAGCGACGTGTGCTCGTAAGCGTAAAGCGCTGAATCCTTTCCCCGCACTCGGGCGCAGGCGCATGCTCGCGAACACAAGAACATATTTAAACACGCACGCCCACGAACGGAAGATAAAATATTAACACACACATGCAAACACACGCGCACATCCACGTACGCCTCCGCACGCTCACCGCCACGCCCCCGCCGGACGCACCGCTGACCGCCACCGCACGCACGCCACACGCGCCACAGCACAATACACCCGCAAAAGGCTCAGTGTTCAGTCACTCTTATTCATATACTCAATACGACTTCCTTGCTTTGATGCTGGGCTACGATTCTTGTATAGTGGCAAGGATAGCATCGTTTTGTTTACTGGGAAAATCAATGTTTCCTTTGACACCATGCAATAATTATTATGATTGTAAAATAAAAATTTCAAAAAATACAAAGCGAGTCTATCATCGCTAACGGAGGTGACCTGACCTGACCTGACCTGATATTACTTGGAATTTTCGTATTTTCGCTGGTGTGTTACACTGTAATCTATTTAGTCATACGTACACCATAATATTTGTGTACAGTTAAATCTTGTAAATATCTTTTGGGTACATGATTAAACAATAACCTGAAATTTCACTAAATGCAAAATGTATGCATGTCAGGCGACTATTGACACAATAAGTTTGACCTGCTGTTACGATGCATCCTATTTAATTTATATCGACAACGCGGCGGCCATTTGTGGCGAGCGAGTGGTAATGCTAGATGGCAGCACCTCTTAATGGGCAACATTAGTTTATGTTTCGGGTCACGTGACTTGCTCTGCACCAATTACAATGTTGTACACATACATACTTACATACATACCATTACATACATAACATACATACATACATATGATACCATAATACCATTACATACATACATTAAGCATAATACATACATACATACATACATACATACATACAACATACATAGCACTACATACAATACATACATACATTACATAGATACAATACATTACCATACATACATACATACATACATACCTGACATAATCACATACCATACATACCATGCATACATACATACATACATACATACATACATACCCTACATACTTGTAGCATACATACACTACGATACATACATAGCAGTACCATACATAACACTACATACCATACTACATACATACATTACTACATACATTACATAGACATGTATAATACATACCACACTCACCACCATTCTACGCCTCACCTACATACTTCATAATCCCCTACCACACTCAAGCCACAATCACGCATACCCAATACCATACCAATCACGACTACCTACCACCTACATCACATCACCCACTCACCCCACTGACACCCGCAACTCATCCATACACCCTCACAACCCTCACTACCACCTCCCATTTACACTACCCATACATACCACTACATCAACATTACATACCATAGCTACCATACTATCACTACCACCGCTCCATACCGACGTACATACAACATACATACCAATACCATCACCCCATCACATACCACCTCAACATACCAATACACTACCATACATACATCACATACCATACCATACACTACCCATACCATACCCACATACATACACTACAAACATTATCATACATACCATACACCTACCATCACATTCAACATACGATACATACATACCATCTAGCATGACCACTACATACACTACATACCATCACACCTACCCGATTACATTACATACATCACCACCTACACTACATACCATCACATCACACCTACATCCTACATACATACCAATACATTCACATACCATACATCACATTAGCGACTACATACCATACAATACACTACGATACATACACTCCACATTACACTCACCACTACCACTACAGTACACTACCAACCCACGTACAACATCAGCATACCCATACATACAGAGAACCCACATA
>NW_014588852.1:906-2083 GCF_000485595.1 Priapulus caudatus | reverse complement strand
GAGAGAGAGAGAGAGAGAGAGAGAGAGAGAGAGCGCGAAAGTGGGCGAGTAGAGGGTGTGGGTAATTACAAAGACGTGCTGGCAGGCAAGGAATGCGGCTAACCAGCGTACGCATGTATGTACATGTACCGTACAACACCCGTGGGAGACAGTTGCTCACTGCATCCCCATAGCACACGTAAACGCACGTACATGTCGTAGTAGGACAAGCTGTAGCTCTAGAACTATAGACCCTCTATACACTCTGCCACAGTGCTAAAAGAACAAACTGTGTTGAAAATGGGCAACGAAGCTGCTCCCACTGCTCCCACGAGGAACGGCTCACAGAACGCGAAATTATCCGGCTTTTTATCATTTATTATAATTATATTATAATAATCACCTATACATCGGAATTGTATAAATGTAATAGTAATGAAACGTCGTCCAGTCTGGAACAAAACGCCAAATTAAACAGCAAAATCGGATGATACACGGCGACGGCTAAACTACTCCCGTGAAAACCGGTTTGTCGCAATCTTAAAAAAACAAAAAAACACAAAAAAGGAAAACATTGCCGAAAATAGGCGCGTTTTTCGTTCGTTGTAATCTTTGTTTCCGAACAGGTTTCAATTCGTGTTGTCTGTACTCGTCGTTCGGCCATGAAATTCGTAAGCCCAAATAAACAAATAACAATTAAAAGAAGTTAAATTACAGAGCATTGGCCATAAGTTCGCCAAAATTGCAATGAACTTCAATCATGGACAGACTTTTTTGGGAAGTCTCAATGCTTAACAAGCTACGTCCGCGGACACCGAACGTCACACGATCCATCACAATCCACGTAAATACTCCCGCAAGGAGTCAAACCTCCTAGAAATAAGCCGACCACAAGCCCGCCGCCACGCAAACTACCCTGTCCGCACACAGGAAGACAAGCGAACACGGAAATTACTCTTACGATATACCGCATCAGGGCCGTACCCACTTTATGGGGGTTCTCATTTGTCAATGTGCAATTTGCTCGGCATGGCGGTACAGATGGACCAGGGGCAACCGTAACTCCCATAGCACACACGCCAAGCGGGGGGGTCGGGCCCTCCCCATGAAATTAAAAACACCCTCAGATGCGGTCTGCCGCGGAAGCAAGGGTCCGGACCCCGGACCCCTGACACCCCCTGCTCCGGCGCGAAGCACC
>NW_014588852.1:0-301 GCF_000485595.1 Priapulus caudatus | reverse complement strand
ACTCTCCAAGCAAGGCAAACACGCCATAGGGCGCTGTGATGGTAATTGCCATATATAACAGATATCAGGAGCTAATAATGACAAATCATTATTATTATTGTCATATTTGTCATATATATATATATATATATATTTGGCTACATTTGTCATTATTAGCTCCTGCAGATATACAGTGACACATGCGCACTGCGCTGCGCATGTTGTTCAAGACTGTTGTCCCACAACTCTACTGATTTTGCCCTAGTGTGAGTGAGAACAAAGAGAGAGAGAGATAGAGAGAGAGGGAGAGAGAGAAAGAGAG
>NW_014588851.1:0-2083 GCF_000485595.1 Priapulus caudatus | reverse complement strand
TAGATAGATAGATAGATAGAGAGATAGATGGATGGATAGATAGATAAATAGATAGATATACAGATAGATTAAGATAGAGAGAGATAGATATTATATTATATTATATTATATAATAAACCTTTATAATAAACCTCTCTCTAGAAATTTCATGCGCAATGAAAATCTTGGTGCTGCAATACATCAGCATTGTTTCAGTGTATAGCACTCTGAGATTTGTTCGTGGGACGTATACATTACCTTCTTTATCTAAAATATTATAGTAGTATAGTAATTGTATCCCCCGAACGAAGTTCGTGGAGATGCTATGGCTTTGGCATCGTCGCGCCGCCGCCGCCGCCGCCGCCGCCGCCGCCGCAGAGATTTCCTTGTGAACGCTCTACCGGCTGCAGTTCTTCTCCGATCATCTTCAAATTTCGCATGAAGGTGCGTTATCGTAAAGCGAAGACGCCAATCGTTTTTGGTGTGGGCGGAGTCATCGTTGCAATGGTAACAACATTTTTTTCCCGAAACATTTTAGAACCTGTAACTTCTGCAGTTTTTACCCGATTGTCATGAAATTTATATTTGTATTAAAATTTCCATTTTAAATTTATTATTAAATTTATGATTGTCATGAAATATATATATGTATATATATATATATATATATATATATATATATATATATATATATCGTATCCGTCGATAATCTAGCGGAATACACGTTGTACTGTAGAGAATACGGTTTATATGTCGCAACATATCATCCATCCGTCCGTAATTAGGCAGACTGGCCGACAGCATGAATAATTCATGCTTGCTTGCCACACCAGCAAATCCATCAACTTTGTCGCACGTATAGCATTTCCGCGTCATTAGCGCAAAGTAATTTTGAGCAAGCGAATGTAGAAAAACGGATAAAGTATCTAGATGTAACGTCATCAAAAATGTTTCTTTCAGACGGGTTCATCGATATAATTTTTAATACATTTTTCCAACAGGAAATGTCATTTAGCGGGGAGCGACACGAGCATTTTCGGCAAAAATTAATGGACAAAAACT
This sequence comes from Priapulus caudatus, assembly GCF_000485595.1. Classification (NCBI taxonomy): domain Eukaryota; kingdom Metazoa; phylum Priapulida; class Priapulimorpha; order Priapulimorphida; family Priapulidae; genus Priapulus; species Priapulus caudatus. Next base: position 1,042 of record NW_014588851.1, on the reverse strand, counting down.
CAAACGCGATGAAACGAACGAACGTAGGCGTCGGTGGACGTTTTAACGATGCTAAGTGACAAAACGCACGCGGTCAAAGTTGGTTAGCCGTATAGAAAGTGAAGCAAAAGAGGACAATTCAGAGGTGTCGACTGACGAAACACCTCGCTGATGAACGCGGAAGCGCTGGTACCTCACAGTTTCCCTATTTTTAAATCATGTTTCAACCAGAACGTATCGCTATATACTGTCAATTGAAATCAACCTTTGATCTCGACTATTTTTGAACTACTAGTGCTGCTACAATTTATTTTACCGTCATCGTCGACCGTATTCCTGCGCTGCTATACAGATTATAGTTAGATTTATCGGACGTATATTAAGGTCTAACCGCTAATATGCAGACGCGTGCAATTAGAATGTGCGATATCCCGCGATGCCCTAACCTTACTACATATTGTGTATAACTTGTCTCTTATGTGAAACATCTACAGCTATATTTTATATATATATATAAATATATATATATATATATATATATATATATATATATATCAACGCCGCAATAAACACCGGCAAATTCCATATATCGTTGCTGAAATATTATCCGTAAGCGTGATAATTCAGTAGCACATTTATTCACTACGTCATGTGCGGGTGCACGCGCGGGGAAGAAGATTACAAACATTTTAGTAAAGCTTTAACATTTACAGATGGCGGCGTCAAATGAAAGCTTCGACAAGATACTCCCAAACACCCTCTACACGCTGGCGTCACCGCCCCTCCCACGAGTGTGCAGAGCAAAGTTGTGACTTAGCTGTCAAGTGGTTTGATGTCACGAGCATCCTCAATATTGTTGCCTTGACGTTGTGCTAATGACGACCTCAAGCAAACAATGCTCATGTTATATGCCCTTACCCGGAACTACTGCAATTACTCACTGCAATTAATATACTCGATATATGTCACTTACCCTAGTCACTTTACTTGATACACACGCACGCACGCACGCACGCACGCACGCACGCACGCACGCACGCACACACACACACACACACACACA
>NW_014588850.1:1707-2084 GCF_000485595.1 Priapulus caudatus | reverse complement strand
ACTATGCACTATGCACCATGCACCATGCACTATGCACTATGCACCATGCACCATGCACTATGCACCATGCACAATGCACTATGCACAATGCACTATGCGCTATGCATTATGAATGTGCACTATGCACTATGCACCATGCACCATGCACTATGCACTATGCACCATGCACCATGCACCATGCACCATGCTCTAGGCACCATGCACAATGCACCATACACTATGCAGTATGCACTATGCACTATGCACTATGCACTATGCACTATGCACCATGCACCATGCACCATGCACCATGCACTATGCACTATGCACTATGCACTATGCACTATGCACCATGCACCATGCACCATGCACCATGCACTATGCACTATGCACTATGC
>NW_014588850.1:0-300 GCF_000485595.1 Priapulus caudatus | reverse complement strand
CACTATGCACTACAGTGTATGCACTATGCACTACAGTGTATGCACTATGCACTATGCACTATGCACTATGCACTATGCACTATGCACTATGCACTATGCACTACGCACTATGCACTATGCACTATGCACCATGCACCATGCACCATGCACTTTGCACTATGCACTATGCACTATGCACTATGCACCATGCACCATGCACCATGCACCATGCACTATGCACTATGCACTATGCACTATGCGCTATGCGCTATGCTCTATGCACTATGCACTATGCACCATGCACCATGCACTATGCACTAT
>NW_014588849.1:1720-2084 GCF_000485595.1 Priapulus caudatus | reverse complement strand
CCCAGGGTACGTTCCGGCAGTACCCTGGGGGACCTAGACCCTATCAGCTCTGCTTCCAGTCCACGCGTCATCTTACGCCGCCATTTGCATTCAAGACGCGGCGGCCACTTCGGCCGGCTCTGATTGGTCGCAAAACGCAGCAGTCTGTCCGACTAAACTTCCCATTGAGATGTGCGATGTTGGTGGGGGTGGGTGCGTGGGGGCTGTTCAGGGATCATGATGTGCGCGGATTTTTCCACGACGATCGGTTGGCTTTACCTCGTTTCGTTCGTTAAAGATTTTCGTATGCTTTTCACCGTAAGCCGCACGCTGTCGCTAGGCAACGTGCGATACGCTGCGCCGGACTATATATATATATATATAT
>NW_014588848.1:451-2084 GCF_000485595.1 Priapulus caudatus | reverse complement strand
ACACACACACACACACACACACACACACACACACACACACACACACACACACACACACACACACATTATATACAGTCAGAACAGCGCTACCTTGTGGCGGCTTCGAGAAACTCTCCCGATCGATGCAGTTCAAATAATGATTGTTATATCAATCTTAATCGGCGGCGAAGGCGTGTAATAAAAGTCTGATCTCCGTCTGTCATTAAACGCAATTTGCTTGTGATAAATTATGCATGAACCGCAATGATTACTCACATCGACTTTCTCGTTAAATCTCAGCTTATCACGTGCCGCGCATGCGCTCTGCGGCTCGCACCGCTTATCGTTACCGTTGATTTAAGTCGATTACGGCGTTTTTCTATTAGTTGTTATTAATTATAGATGAAACCGCGTCAAGTACATGGTAATTATCAGCTGCTATGTTAATTAGGGGGTAAAGCGCGTTGTCGCGCAGGATAGGAAGGGGAGAGGGGCTTTCCGAAAGGAGGGGAGAGGCGTTCCGAAAGGAGCGGGAGAGGGTGTTACAAAGGAAGTGGGAGAAGGGTGTTTCGCGAAAGGAAGCGGGAGAGGTGTTCGAAAGAATGTGAGATGAGGGTGTTACGAAAGGAAGGGGAGAGGGTGTTACGAAAGGAAGGGGAGAGGGTGTTCCGAAAGGAGGGGGAGAGGCGTTCCGAAAGAGGGGGAGAGGGTGTTACGAAAGGAAGGGGAGAGGGGTTGTTCCGCGTAAAGGAGGGGAGAGGCGTTACGAAAGGAGGGGGAGAGGGTGTTACGATAAGGAAGGGGAGACGGGTTGTTTCCGAAAGGGGGGGAGTGGTCCCCGCCCCGGTTCGTGCGAAAGGAGGGGAGAGGGTGTTATCGCAGAAGGGGCGAGGGGGTTCCGAAAGGAGGGGGAGGGGCGTTTCGAAAGGAAGGGAGAGGGTGTTACGAAAGGAAGGGGAGATGGGTGTTTACGAAGGAGGGGGATGAGCGGTTTGCTATGTATAAGGAGGGGATAAGGGTCGTTCCGAAAGGAAGGGAGGCGCGTTTACGGAAGGACCAGGGAGAGGCGTGTTCCGAAAGGAAGGGGAGGGGCGTTACGGAAGGAGGGGGAGGGACGTTCCGAAAAAAAGAGGAAAGGTGTTCCGAAACGAGGGGGAGGGGTGCACACACACACACACACACACACACACACACACACACACACACACACACACACACACACACACACACACACACACACACACACTATATATAGATATATATATATATATATATATATATATATATACGAATTCTGATAATGCTGGCGACATCAATAACTGTCAGTTGATGCACTTGCATATCAGGGTCATTTCCATATAGTCGGACTATATAATATTACATCGAATCCTGTTAACCTAACTTTCAATGATATTGCGATTTTTTGTTGTTAACCAGCATTGCAATTTTATGAAACTATTTTTACTGTTAAAACCGTAAATGGTCGTGACAGCATAAGCACCATTACTGTATTCGCCACACCACAAAAGCACACACACACACGCACGCACGCACGCACGCACGCACGCACGCACGCACGCACACCCACGCACGCACGCACGCACGCACGCACGCACGCACACACGCACACGCGCACGCGCACGCGCACGCACGC
>NW_014588848.1:0-314 GCF_000485595.1 Priapulus caudatus | reverse complement strand
ACACACACACATATATATATATATATATATATATATATATATATATATATATATATATACTTGCATACATGCATAGGTGAATCAACCCATATCTGTGGTTTAGATAAAGAAAGCTAAACAGAAACAGATAAGTTATCTTGCATAAATAATTATGACGACGCATGAATTCACCATAGCGTATCAATGTCTTTCTCGATCTCTGTTTCTCTTTCTCTCTCTCTCTCGCTCTCTCCATCTCTTTCTGTCTCTCTTCCCGTATGAGTCTTTCTTTCTCTCTGTTTCTCTTTCTCTCTCTCTCTCGCTCTCTCCATCTC
>NW_014588847.1:0-2084 GCF_000485595.1 Priapulus caudatus | reverse complement strand
AGGTGCAGGCTGACGCGAGTAAAAGCATTCTGGTTTATAACGAATCGCCAGACCTGCCCTTTGACCGTTCGATCAACCCTTATCGCGGCTGCGAGCATGGCTGTGTTTATTGTTTCGCGCGGCCTTCGCATGCTTATCTCGGCCTTTCACCCGGCCTTGATTTTGAAACTCGATTATTCAGCAAACCAAATGCGTCTGCGCTTCTGGAGGAGGCCTTACGCAAATCCAGTTACGCATGCCAGCCGATAGCACTCGGTGTCAATACCGATGCCTATCAGCCCATCGAGCGTAAGCTTAGCATTACCCGATCGGTGCTCGAAGTTTTGCAACAGTTTCGCCATCCGGTTTCGATTATCACCAAGTCGGCATTGATCGAACGTGATATCGAACTATTACGCGAAATGGCGCAAGACGATCTGGTCTCGGTTTATGTCAGTATCACCACACTCGATCTGCCGAACTCGCACCAAAAGGAAGCTGCGTCCGGCCGCCCCGCATTCGGCGTTTACCAAAGCCATATCGCACATTGGCCGAGGCTGCATTCCGGTATCGGTACGTCGCAGGCCGGAATGCCCGGTGTTCGAGCCGACCCGGAACGGATTTCGATTATGGCAGCGATCAAAAATGGCCGGCGGGGCGGTTCTGCCGTGTACATCCTACTGAAGACTTACACTCGGTAGTTAGTGACTTTATTTCAGGCAATCGCTGGGGCATACGCATGATCCGTCCTAAAGGGCGCGAACACGTTAATGAGCGCGCGTTCGGCGTACAACCCGCGTGGTGTAAGAGCTACGAAATAGCGCCGCTTTGGCTCAAATCCTTCGTGTCAGCGGCCGTAGCTTTTGCGGAAGATGCGCGGCAAGGGGCGATTTAAACGGCCGCAAAAAAGCTGCGATAAAAAAGCCATCTGTTGATGACGCTCTCTAATTGCACGCCTTCGGGTGCTCCGCGCGGCAGTGCGATCATGCTAGATTATCTTAAGATAAGAAATACGCTGTTAAGCCGATGTAGTCATAAATATTATTACACCACTTCGCGAAGGTCCTACGGCCCGACAGTTTAACTATCGTGCGAAACTGTGGCGTCGAAGCGCCGCGTAAAGAGGCAATCATCCGCTTCGGCGACGGCTTACGGCTATCCAACGTCATGATGACAATGCACCATCAAATTTGCAGGATGTTTAAGACATCTCGGTTATTTTTTTTTTGAGGTAAGGGCTGCAAGAACCGCTATATCAGCGCAGGCGGCGATGGCTCGGCCAAAGGTGAGCTGGGATGTCGGCATAAACTATCGATGTCAGGAACGGCGGCAGCATTCGAACGTGAATTGTTTATCGGGGATGCGACTTGGACGGTTGCTGGATAAATACTTCACAACGAATACGCGCATTCAAACTGAAGTTTAGGGCGTAGCCCTTGCACGTGACTGCTAATTCTTGATAAAAGCAACGACGTGTTTACACACTCGATGAAGAAGTTTACTTATTGAATTGACACCATATCGGCCGCGTCATGCTATTATGGGTGGCGTATCCCCCAGCCATCCAGAGGCAGTAAACAACTTGTGAGCCGACTCAACATTCTCATCTAGCGCCATTCGGGCCGAAAGACTCAGCTTCGAGTATCAATCCTAGGCTATCAATTGATGACGCCGGTACAACGGCGGCAAAAGCCTGCCTGTATTGCTCGAAGGCCAGGACTTACTCGCTCAGGCTAAAACCGGGAGTGGCAAGACGGCAGCATTTGCCATCGGGCTGCTCAATAAACTCGAAGAGAAAACCTATCAAACCCAGGCATTGGTAATTTGCCCGACCCGCGAACTTGCCGATCAAGTTAGTCAGGAAATCCGACGGCTGGCGAGCACCATTGCAAACACCCGAATCGTGACACTTTGCGGCGGTAAACAGATGGGCCCGCAACTGGCATCGTTGAAACGCGAGCCACACATCGTCGTCGGCACTCCGGGGCGGATTTTAAAACACCTGAACAAGGCCACATTAAAACTCAGTGGCCTGAAAACACTAGTACTTGATGAAGCCGATCGCATGCTCGATATGGGTTTTCTCGAAGATATCATGCATATCA
>NW_014588846.1:0-2084 GCF_000485595.1 Priapulus caudatus | reverse complement strand
GCACGTACTCACGTACGTACGCACGCACGCACGCACGCACACACACACACACACACAGACACACACACACACACACACTTTACTATAAGCTCTGCTATATATTTGTTACTGCGCACTGTAGCACTTCTGATGGCAGCCCTGTCCGGTGCTGATGGCGACGCGTCACATTATTTTCTAATGGCAGCGTCCGATATTCGAGCGCTGCCGAGCATCCGCCGGCGCGAATAAAAGTATTTACAAACCTCGCCGGTAAAATTTGCCTTCAATACACAATGTATCAGCCTCGAGATCGAATAATGGAAACAGCTGAGAGATTAGTAAATTATCGATTGCACCATGCCACTCGTGTTGCAAAACGCACGCTATGACAACCTTGCCGCGCTCTCTCGCGCGCTCTCTCTCTCTTTCTCGCTCTTTCTTTCTCTCTCGCTCGCGCGCGCGCGCATAGATAGATAGATAGATAGCATAGATAAGATAGATTAGATAGATAGATTTAGATTAGATAATAGATAGATAGAAGATTAGATAGATAGATAGATTGATAAATAGGATAGATATGATAGATAGATAGATAGAACTAGCATAGATGAGATAGATAGATAGCATTAGAGTAGCATAGATAGATAGAATAGATAGATAGATAGATAGATAGATATATAGATAGATAGATAGATAGATGGATAAATAGATAGATAGAAGATAGACGACAGACAGATAGAATAGATAGATAGGTAGATAGATTAGATAAATAAAATAGATAGATAAGATAGATAGTATAGATAGATAGATAGATAAAAAGATAGCATAGAATAGATAGAATAGATAGCATAGATAGATAGATAGATAGATTAGATAGATTAGATAGATTAGCATAGATTAGATAGATAGATAGATTAGATAGATAGATGATAGATAGATAGATAAATACGATAGTATATATGATACATCAATAGATAGATTATGGTAGATAAATTTTTTAAAGGATAAAAAAGATAAAGGGGGCATAAAAGATAGATAGATAGCATAGATAGATAGCATAGATAGATAGAATAAATAGATTAGATAAGATAAGATAGATTAGTATGATAGATTAGATAGATAGATAGTAGATAGATTGATAGATAGATGATAGATATATAAAGATACATAATAGACAGAATAGGTAGATTAGATAGATAGATAGATAGATGATTAGATAGATAGATAGATAGATAGATAGATGTAGATAGATAGAATTAGATTAGATAGATAGATAGCATAGATTAGATAGCATAGATAGATAGATAGATAGATAGATTAGATAGATAGATAGATAATAGATAGATTAGATAGCGCATAGATAGATAGATTTAGATAGATTAGATAGATAGATGATAGATTAGATAGATAGATAGATAGATAGGACCTAGATATACTGGTATAACGATTATGAGTTTGATGACAATATGGTCTGCTTCGGGTTTGGAAAAAGAAAGAGATCAGGATTCATTTTACATGAGGCATAACAGAGTATACGATCTGCCTAATGCACGCATAGATATGCAGTGATAGAGAGAGAGAGAGAGAGAGCAGAGAGAGAGAGAGAGAGTTAGAAGAGAGAGAGAGAGACGAGAGAGATAGAGATAGAGATGAGAGAGAATAAGAGAGAGAGCGACAGGAGAGAGAGAGAGAGAGGGAGAGATAGGAGAGAAGAGACAAAGAAGCGCGCAGCAAGTCGCAATCTGCGACGGAGAGACTCTCACCAGCTCGAGAATAACCGGGCCGCGAGCCCCATGTCTACGTGGCGCCCCACACGAGAGCGAGAGAGCGAGAATTTAGAGGGAGAGAGAGAGTAGAAGAAAGAGAGAGAGAGATAGAGACAAAAGTCAGGATGGAAAGAGAGAGCGAGGCAGAGGAGGAGAGAGAGAGAGGAATAAAAGAGAGCAAGGGAGAAAGCAAGAGTCGAGAAAGAGAGAGAGAGAGCTACAGAGAAAGAGAGATTGAGAGAGAGAGAGAGAGAGAGAGAGAGGAGTGAGAGAGAGAGACGACGAGAGAGCAGAGAGTGTAGAGAGAGAGATGCGAGAGAGAGAGCACGAGAGCGCGGC
>NW_014588845.1:1597-2084 GCF_000485595.1 Priapulus caudatus | reverse complement strand
ACACACACACACACACACACACACACACACACACACACACACACACACACACACACACACACACACACACACACACACACACACACACACACACACACACACACACACACACACACACACACACACAGATATACATGTATGGCCAACGGAAATGTCCCAGCTACCTATTCGAGCAAGAAGAGGAGAATTTAGATTTAGCGCGTTTCATTATATGCTCTCCATGGGTAACATCAGAACACAAGCAGCGTGCGTGTAAGCGTACGTGTAGTTTTGCTCTATTTATACGCCGTACAATCGGCTACGGGAAGCTATCGGTGATTAGAGCGCTATCAGCTGCAACATCACACGGCTGGCTAATTCCGTGCCACGCTCTTGTAGAAGCCTGACTAGCAACGAGTGGTTGCTCCTAGCTCTCTCTCTCTCTCGCTTTCTCTTTCTCTCCCCCTCTCTCTCTCTGTCTGTCCGTCTGCCTGTCTCTCTTTCACAC
>NW_014588845.1:0-333 GCF_000485595.1 Priapulus caudatus | reverse complement strand
TGCTATTATATATATATATATACGTAATATATCTATATACATATATATATATATATATATATATATATGGCCCACGCGTTGCGGTTGTTGGAGATCGTTTGCTATGACGTGATAGGCATGTACAACGAGGGTTCAGGTCAGACGGTAGTAACAGCATATGCTAATAGCGCTGTCATTATTATATGGTCAGGTGCCATAATATAACGAAACAGAGTAGGGTTACGTTACTGGTTACTACGTATAACTAGGAAGCGCAAAGTAGAAGTGGGTGAAGGTAGGAGGACCCCCCCCCCCCACCCTCCCTCACACACACACACACACACACACACACTC
>NW_014588844.1:1492-2084 GCF_000485595.1 Priapulus caudatus | reverse complement strand
GGCGTGAGGGGGCGTGAGGTGTCGCGTGAGGGGTCCCCATGAGGGGGCGTGAGGGGTCCCGTGAGGGGGCGTGAGGGGGCGTGAGGTGTCCCGTGAGGGGTCCCGTGAGGGGGCGTGTGGTGTCCCGTGAGGGCTCCCGTGAGGAGTCCCGTGAGGGGGCGTGAGGGGTCCTGTGAGGGGGCGTGAGGGGTCCCGTGAGGGGTCCCGTGAGGGGTCCCATGAGGGGGCGTGAGGGGTCCCGTGAAGGGGCGTGAGGGGTCCCGTCAGGGGGCGTGAGGGGGCGTGAGGATTCCCGTCAGGGGGCGTGAGGTGTCTCGTGAAGGGTCCCGTGAGGGGTCCCGTGAGGGGTCCCGTCAGGGGGCGTGAGGTGTCCCGTGAGGGGTCCCGTGAGGGGGCGTGAGGGGTCCCGTGAGGGGGCGTGAGGTGTTCCGTGAGGGGTCCCGTGAGGGGGCGTGAGGTGTCCCGTGAGGGGTCCCGTGAGGGGGCGTGTGGTGTCCCGTGAGGGCTCCCGTGAGGAGTCCCGTGAGGGGGCGTGAGGGGTCCTGTGAGGGGGCGTGAGGGGTCCCGTGAGGGGGCGTGAGGTGTTCCGTGA
>NW_014588844.1:0-370 GCF_000485595.1 Priapulus caudatus | reverse complement strand
TGCACACGCGCATGCACACACGCGCACACGCTCCTCCCAGCAAGCAGACCATCTCAGGGCAGTCACTAGTGTGATACTACTCCCACACTTATGAAACCTATACTAGTCATGGCCGTGAGCACGCACCGTGAGTTCACGCTCCCGCACCGTTAGTTCACGCTCTTACTTACCGTGAGTTTACGCTCCCGACACACGCACACACACACCGACACGTCTATCCGCTCCCACGCCGGCTGTCGCTCTACATGCCCTACATTACTACAGGCTTGACTACATCTACACGCTTAATCCCTAACGGTCAGTGCAGGCGCCTCCCACACACCACACCACACCACGCCACACCATCCACACCACGCTGCTGCTGCTGCTG
>NW_014588843.1:1838-2085 GCF_000485595.1 Priapulus caudatus | reverse complement strand
TCCGTCGCAACGTTAAACTTTCGCGTCGTAACGTTGCGACAACTTTTGGGTCGTAACGTTGCGACAACTTTCGGGTCGTAACGTTGCAACAACTTTTGGGTCGTAACGTTGCAACAACTTTCGCGTCGTAACGTTGCAACAACTTTCGGGTCGTAATGTTGCAACAACTTTCATGTCGTATTGTAGCGACAACTTTCACGTCGTAACGTTGCGACAACTTTCGGGTCGTAACGTTGCGACAACTTTC
>NW_014588843.1:0-281 GCF_000485595.1 Priapulus caudatus | reverse complement strand
TTCGGGTCGTAACGTTGCAACAACTTTCGCATCAGAACTTTGCAACAACTTTCGCGTCGTAATGTTGCAACAACTTTCGGGTCGTAACGTTGCAACAACTTTTGGGTCGTAACGTTGCAACAACTTTCGACGTCGTAACGTTGCAACAACTTTCGGGTCATAACGTTGCGACAACTTTCGCATCGTAACGTTGCATCAACTTTCGCATCGTAACGTTGCAACAACTTTCGCATCAGAACGTTGCAACAACTTTTGCGTCGTAACGTTGCAACAACCTTCGC
>NW_014588842.1:1674-2085 GCF_000485595.1 Priapulus caudatus | reverse complement strand
ACATACACACATACATACATACATACATACATACATACATACATACATACATACATGTACACGAGAGAGCGAGAGAGAGAGAAAGAGAAAGAGAGAGAGAGAGACACTACCTCCCGCACCTACGTTGTTTTATTTCTCGGGTGGCAGTGACGAGACCGGTCGGTTACCTCTGCTCGTACTGGAACATCCCGCTCATATCGTGGGTTAGTTCGGATCCCTACCTCAGCGGCGACAACTCGTTTTCGACGCTCGCCCGCACGCTCGGACCGTACAGCAAGCTTGGCAGCTGCTTCGTCAAGCTGTTTGAACATTGGAGGTGGACCGAGGTAAGATCAGGGGATATAATATTGGGGTGAACCAAGGTAAGATCAGGAACTATAGTGTTGGGGTGGACCGAGGTAAGATCAGGGG
>NW_014588842.1:0-584 GCF_000485595.1 Priapulus caudatus | reverse complement strand
CACACACACACACACACACACACACACACACACACACACACACACACACTCACACATACGACCCCCCACGCACACAAACCATTCAGCTGAGCTGACGGGCTGACGTGACTGGTCTATCGGCAAACGCCAACAAAATCATTATGTAGAATGTTCACACACTGGCGGACGGATTAACTGCGACATGACTACTTGCAGGCGATTCTCGTCACGCGGCTGGACACGTCCTGTCGCTACGTGCAGAAGAGCATCATTGACAGCTTCCGCGGCGCTGGCATCACGCTAGCAGACCAGATGTCCATCCCCACCGACTTCCAGTCGACCGAGGAGATAGACAGCATGCTCGATCGCATACGTCTGCGCGGGAGAAGTACGTGCGTTTGTCGCAGCGGGAGGAAGGAAGGGGAAGAGGGGAAGCAAGTGCGTTTGTCGCAGCGGGAGGAGGAGACGGGGAAAGGAGGGGCGAGGAGGGGCGAGGAGGATAGACCAGAGGATGTGCTGGTACATGCTGTCTGCATGGATGTCGCCGCGTTGGCGCAAGAGAGAGAGAGAGAGAGAGAGAGAGAGAGAAAGAAGAAAGAAAGAAA
>NW_014588841.1:1825-2086 GCF_000485595.1 Priapulus caudatus | reverse complement strand
GTGTGTGTGTGTGTGTGTGTGTGTGTGTGTGTGTGTGTGTGTGTGTGTGCGTGTGTGTATGTAATGTGTGCGTGCGTGCGTGCGCACGCGCGTGTGTGCTCGATATATGCGTGCGTGTGTGCGTGCGTGCGAGCGAGCGTGCGTGCGTGCGTGCGTGCGTGCGTGTAAATTCGGCTGACACTTCAGCTGATAGGATCTATGTCCCCCAGGGTACTATCGGCGGGTACCCTGGGTACGGTTCGATATATCGGAAAGTACCTC
>NW_014588841.1:0-667 GCF_000485595.1 Priapulus caudatus | reverse complement strand
GTGCGTGCGTGCGTGCGTGCGTGCGTGCGTGCGTGCGTGCGTCGTGTGTGTGTGAATATATATTAGACGTGGTAACGGAGCGGGTATATTCCCACATCGCTTGTTGTTTGCTGGTTGGCATTATACGCGGCCATATTGCATGTGTATTACGTAGATATTGGCATTTCGTTCCAATTTTCGAAGCGAAATCCCATTTCATTGACGTTGCTGTTTTTTGTTTTTTTCGTTCTCTACGAGGCTTTTATTTTTTGCAAATGGCGCTTTTTTCTCGTTTTTCCCCATTGATCCACAAATCTGTTACTCGTTTTGCTTCCGCCTTCGTCTTCCTTAGTAATTTCTTTATCCTCGTCACTGCTTTTTTTCGCCTTTCCATCTTTACTTCGTCCCATCTTCATCTTAATGATTTGATCTTGATAAATTAATTTTTTCACCATGTTTTAGAGATCTCGGGTCGATCACCTGCTCTTCGTACTTCGCTGCTCGTGGTGGGGTTCTTAGTGATGGTGTGGGAGACCTGTCACATTTGCTATCTGGCATCGACAGCAGCTGCCACTTTCCGCTCGCTCTGTCAACTCCTCGCATGTCAATCTCCTCTCCCCTCTTGCTTTTCCGCGCGCGTGCGCTCTCTCTCGCTCTCTCTCGCGCGCGCTCTCTCTCTCTCTCTCTC
>NW_014588840.1:1439-2086 GCF_000485595.1 Priapulus caudatus | reverse complement strand
TCTTCTCTCTCTCCTCTTCTCTCTCTCTCTCTCTCTCTCTTCTTCCTTCCTCCTCTCTCTCTCTCTCTCTCCTCTCTCTCTCTCCTCCTCTCTCTCTCTCTCTCTCTCTCTCTCTCTCTCTTCCCCCTTCTCCTTTTCTACCTCCGCCTCTCTCTTTCTCCCTCCCCGTCTTTCTCTCTTTCTCTCTTTCTCTCGAAAAAGAGCTCGAGCAAATATGCGAGTGGAATTGAAAAGGTTTGCTGTGCGGCACTTGTTTACAACTCGTCTAGCTCGCAGTGTGTCCGCGGCCAGCGATCGATTGTACGTCGCGATAAAAAATAATAGGCGACTAACGCTGTGAAGAGAAGCGACTTTTTGCCGCGATACGGGTTTGAAGAAATGTAGTAGATCTATCGTGTTAGAGAGTGAGGGTTGGGAGGAGGAGAGGAGGTTATAGGGAGAAGGTGGAGGAGGAGGGGTGGTTGGAGGGAGAAGGTGGGGGAGGGGAGGAAAGGAGGTTATAGGGAGAAGGTGGGCGATACAGGGTTGAAGAAAATGCGAGAGTAGCGTAAGAGACATCTGTATAGTGTGTGAGAGGGTGAGGGTTGGGAGAAGGTGGGGAGGAGGGGTGGTTATAGGGAGAAGGTGGGGGAGGTTGGAGGGAGAAG
>NW_014588840.1:0-584 GCF_000485595.1 Priapulus caudatus | reverse complement strand
GAGAGAGAGAGAGAGAGAGAGAGAGAGAGAGAAACCACGCCCGCGGGGGTGGTAACGCAAGAATGAGCTGGAAGGGGAACCCCCGGGGTGGGGGAGGCACGGAAGGGGTAGTTGGAAGGGGCGAGGGAGGTATCTGGAAGGGGCCCGAGATGGGTGAGAGACAACAGTAGGAGGCTGGAAAGAAACCCCCCGGATGGACGGGAGAGACACGAAGGGAGGCGCGGGAAGGTCGGATCAGCATGAGGGGCGGGGCAGGAGGTGGGGGAGGAGGGGAGGTTATAGGGAGAAGGTGGGGGAGGAGGGGTGGTTATAGGGAGAAGGTGGGGGAGGAGGGGTGGTTATAGGGAGAAGGTGGGGATATACGGGGGTGAAGAAAATGCGAGAGTATGATGAGGGTGAGGGTGTAAAGGAGAGATGTGGGTAGGAAGGGTCGAAGGGGGACAACTCTTTTTTCTCTTCCTCCTCTTCCTCTTCCTCCTCTGTCTCGCTCGGTCTCGCACTCTCTCTCTCTCTCTCCTCGCTATACCTATCTATCTATATCTCTTTCTTCTCTCTATCTCTCTCTCTCTCTCTCTCTCTCTCTC
>NW_014588839.1:0-2087 GCF_000485595.1 Priapulus caudatus | reverse complement strand
CCCTTTCTCTCTTGCCTCTCTCTCCCTCTCCCTTTCTCTCTTGCCTCTCTCTCCCCACTCCCTTTCTCTCTTGCCTCTCTCCCCTCTCCCTTTCTCTCTTGCCTCTCTCTCCCCTCTCCCCCTTTCTCTCTTGCCCTCTCTCTCCCCCTCTCCCCTTTCTCTCTTGCCCTCTCTCTCCCCCTCTCCCCTTTCTCTCTTGCCCTCACTGTATTTGTGATCATCATGTATAATGTGTATAATGTCTATAGCTTTTTAAGGCTAATTTAAGCGCAATCTTTTTGTGAGTGTTTGCGATTATTTGATGGTACAAAATTCTCTTGTTTATCTACAGGCAAGGATTCTTGTCTAAAAATTCAAGCGACCATTTTCATTGAAATTCAGGACTTTTCAAGCACAAAATCAACGATTTACGAAATTCAAGTACTTTTTCAAGGACTCCCTCAAATTCTACAGGACTTTTCGAAAGGACTGTGCGAAAACCATGTCTCTCTCCTGCGGCCGCGCTCTCTCTAGTGCGCTCTCATCTCTCTACTCTCTCTCTCTCTCTCTCTCTCTTCTCTCTCTCTCTCTCCCACTTCTTGGCTCATTTTATATGGCGATTATGATTAAGATCCGCAAGCCCCATGCCGCAGTGCATCACGCAGTAAGGTTTCACTGCAAACCCCTGCGGAATCTCGCGCATACACCACCCACACGCACGCACGCACGCACGCAGCACGCACGCACGCACACACACACAACACACACACACACACACACACACACACACACACAACCCATAGCGTGTGTGGCGGTACGGGCGTGTATGTATGCTCTGTGTGCCCAGTGCGGTGCGCGTATATATTATATATATATATACTATATAACTTTCTTTGATGCGGGCCACATTTCTGTGCGTGAAACGCACCAACATGACTAGCAATGACGTCTGAGTGCCAGAAGCTGCGTTTCCCCCTTCTCCCCTTCGCCCTCTCTGTGTTTTCCTCCACGCTCCGCCACTCGCCTGTTGCTCCTTCCCCTTCCCACTCTCTCTATCTGCCTCCCCTGCTCCCCCAATCTCTGTTCTCCTCCCCCCTCCACTCTCTCTGTTCTCCTCCCCCTCTCCCCCTCTCTGTTTTCTCCTCCCACTCTCTCTGTTCTCCTCCCCCTCTCCCCCGTCTCTCTCGCGACCTTCCCCTGTGGTGACACTACATCGCCACGCGGCAGCGCGCCCTGGGTTACTTAACGTCTGTTCTTCGCTTGTCTGCGCAAAATCTCTAAACTAAAAAATCTTTCTTTCACATATTCCTTTTAAGTCGGCCAAACGCCCGGTGGTTCTTACACCCCTGCTGCTGCTGCAGCTGCTACTGCTACTGCTTGCTACTACTACTGCTGCTTGCTTACTGCTCGCGCTGCTGCTGCTGCTGCCTACTACTAGATGCTGCCCTATGTGCGTGCCTGCTGCTGCTACTACTACCTATGCTGCTGCTTCCTGCTAGCTGCCCTGCTACTGCGTACTACTACTGACTACTGCACCTGCTACTGCTTGCCTGCTGTGGCTATACTGCCCTGCTCCTCGTCTGCTGGCCTAGGCTGGCTGCTGCCTGCCTTCGCCTCTGCTGTTGCGTCGTCTATTGTTTCTACGGGCTTGCTGCTGGTCTGCTTGACGCTGGCGCTTAGCTGCGTGCTACTGACTATCTACTGCTGCTGCTGCTGCTGGCTACATTAGCCTACTGCTGCTGCTTACTTTCGCTTACTGCCTGTCTACTGCTGCGTTGGGACTCTACGACTGCTGCCTACTACTACTACCTGCTGGCTACTGCTGCTGCTTGCTGCTGCTATACTACGTTACTGTACTTGCTGCTGCTTTGTCTGCGACTGCTTTGCTTTACTGCTTGCGTTACTTTTACTGCTACGGAGCTTGCTGCCGTATGCTTGTTCCTTTAGCTGGGATTGTTAGAGGGGAGGATGACTGGGGGGTTAAGGAAAGTTAGTTCTCACCCGTCTGTCAATACTGTTCGGTGTGTAGCGCCATGGAGCGATGAATCGAAGACAATGTTGAGAGGTGAACCGAGAAGGGCGAAGAAGAAAGTAGAGGGGAGAGAGGA
>NW_014588838.1:0-2088 GCF_000485595.1 Priapulus caudatus | reverse complement strand
TACTGCTGCCGCTGCTGCTGCTACTACTACTACTACTACTACTACTACTGTTGCTGCCGCTGCTGCTGCTGCTACTACTACTACTGTTGCTGCCGCTGCTGCTGCTGCTACTACTACTACTGTTGCTGCCGCTGCCGCTACTGTTGCTGCCGCTGCCGCTACTGTTGCTGATAATGCAGCTGCTGCTGCTGCGGCTCGCTCGCAATTGTATCAGGCCTGACACGCGGTCAGTATCGGCGCAGTAGTCGATATCAGGCGAGCACGCGCGCATGCATGCAGCAGCAGCAGCAGCAGCAGCAGTAGCTGCGGCAGCGGCTGTGGCCTAGCGAGAGCTTTATTTCCTCTTCCAGCGATTACTCCAGTGATTAATGTGATCGAAAATTTTTTTTAAACAATTCGGCTGCAGGTGTTTGCGATGAATCGTGAAAGCGTGTTGTCATCATTGTCGTCTATGTTCCTACATATGCAAGCGTCAGCGAGGAATTAAAATGGAGACAGGACGTTCCTAAATCCTAACGTCGTGTCAGCTACGTGTAAGGTATATATATCTACATATTATATATATATAACATATATATATATATAATATAATATGTATAATATAATACATATATATATAGATACATATGCTTAATATATATAGTGCATATACCTTATAGTTATACTTCCTGACTTGATGCTCAGCTGAATGTCGCTATCGAGGATCGCAGATCAGCTGATCGCTCACGACACCATCCATGTAAACTAGCAGCAGAACTCCCCATCGCCAGCCGCGCGCTAGGTGAGCGAGACGAGCAGACTCGACGCCATGTGAAATCCATGGATCGTGCAAACTCCGCCGCGTGAATAAATTCAAAGAGGAGCGCAAACGACCGTCCGTCGTCTGCCGTGTTCAAGCTGCTGCTTCATGTGATGATGGCGGTGTAGCTACCGCGCGGCGCGTGCTGATGATGTGTGTGGTGTGTATTGTGTGCTGTTGGTGTTGTGTGTGCTGGTGTGTGTGTGATCGTGTGCATGTGTGTGTGGTGATGTGACGTGTGTGTGTGTGTTGTGTGTGTTTGGTATGTGTGCGTCGTGCTGTGTTGTGTGTATTTGTGTGTGGTGTCATGTACGTCGCTGATAGTGTGTGCCTTGTGTGGTGTGCGTTCGGTGTGTTGTGTGTGTGTGTGTGTGTGGCTGGGTTGCTGTGTGTCGTGTGTGATGTGTTGTGTGTGTGTGTGTGTCGTGCTGCAGAAAAACGCAGAAGATCTCCGCTCGGCAATCTCTCCTTCTTGTGATGACTTGATGATTTTGCAGAAACGTACGCGATATATACACACAGAATATATATAATATATATATATAGTAGTATATATATATATATATACATTAATCAGCTACATAACTGTATGTATCTATTAGCCTCGATAGATATATTTGCAGTGTCTATACACGTAAGCAAATTAAGCCCGAGCCGTGTCTCGCCTCCCCCCGCCCTCAGCCTCCCGCAGGCGCCTCGCGTGTGCTGAGATGCAGCGCTCTATAGCACCGTGTTTTCCTAACATACGCGCCCCAAATTTACCCGCCAGATTACCTACCCGGTAGAGCCAGGCAGGCTCTCACCGACTAACGTAGATCATCATCACAGCAGCCAGCAGCAGCGGCAGCGCAGGCATTATGTCGGCCCAGCGCATCATTTTCCGGCCCGCTCGTCGCAGATAGACGTCCGTGTACGACGAACGCTGTCCTCCCAAAGGTGCAATAAGCGGTTACAAGCCGTCGACGCTTATATATCGTTTGTTTCGTTCGCTGCTGATGTAGAGTCGGGTAAGTACATTTTCAGCGCTGGTTTGATCAGGCCCATCTATCTGTGCAGGACGATACGACGGGTTTACTGATAATTCGACCGCTCGATCGAGGCCTCCGCACGCACAGGGAAGTTCAGCAGGGCCCGAAGTTCCGCACTGTGTATGGCGGAAGAATATCGGCGCGGTGGCATAGTGTGGAGACATGGCAGTGGGCGTTCTTTTTGCTACTGAGCCTGGAGCAGTTGGCCAGTCAAGGCTAGAGGCGACTTATCACCTTGGCTTTAATTTTCCAGTTAGGCTA
>NW_014588837.1:1608-2088 GCF_000485595.1 Priapulus caudatus | reverse complement strand
TACACACGCACGCACGCACGCACGCACGCACGCACGCGCACACACACATATATACATACATACATACATACACACACACACACACACACACACACATACACACGCGCGCGCGCGCACACACACACGCGCACACACGTACGCACGCACACACAGATGGTGAAACCAAGACCTCTCAGCGGAGTATCTTCACGTTTATGCGGGATCACGCTATACTGCGGCTGCAGCACCAAATTAACCTTAAGCGTCCTTGACTCGTGCGTGCATGCAACATTTCACATAAGCAATGCACTGCGAATATCTCGCATGCATGCGGTGCAAACTAGCGTGAGAATGACTGACGGTCGGCCATCATCAAACATCAAACAAATTGATTCGATACTAGATAATAGCGCTCGTGCTAGATAGCGCTGCCGCCTCACTACACCACATTAATATATATATATATATATATATATATATATATATATTATTATATATATA
>NW_014588837.1:0-714 GCF_000485595.1 Priapulus caudatus | reverse complement strand
GTGTGTGTGTGTGTGTGTGTGTGTGTGTGTGTGTGTGTGTGTGTGTGTGTGTGTGTGTGTGTGTGTGTGTGTGTGTGTGTGTGTGTGTGTGTGTGTGTGTGTGTGTGTATGTGTGTCCGCGCGCCCGTGTGTGTGAGACAGAGAACGAGAGAAAGAGCGCGAGAGAGAGAGATATATCATTAGGATATAATAGGTATAATGAATTCGATTCGTTGTGACTAATGGCGAAATGATGATCGCCCAGGCTTGATAATCCCGCGCTGCGGGAGCTTAGAGACCAAGAGCAGGTTTTGCCGGTTAGACTCTATGGCTCTTTTAGATATAACGAGACGGTATAACAAGCTTTATGTGTATAATAAACAGGAATTCATCGACTTCTATCTCTCTCTATAATATTATAGCAACTATACATGCAGTTATAATCGTAAAACTCTTTTTAATTAAATTTAATATTTTTTTTAATTAAACGATGCTACTGCACCTGCCGATACTACTGGTGCTACTGCTGCCGATACTACTGGTGCTACTGCTGCTGGTGCGGCTTCTAGTACTACTGTTGCTGCTATGTCATTTGTTTGTTAACTTTTATCACAGCTGATAGAGTTCAGATTTTGCAGACGCAAAAACGTACGCTCGCATGCACGCACAGACGCACACTGGCACACACACACACACACACACACACACACACACACACACACACACACACACATA
>NW_014588836.1:1822-2088 GCF_000485595.1 Priapulus caudatus | reverse complement strand
ATATATATATATATATATATATATATATATATATGTATATATATATAATATATCAGGAGCTAATAATACATAGAGTGTACAGCGGGAAAATAGTGCAATTTTACGGCAAATTTATTCTGCAAGTCTAGAATAAGTACATATTATTGCATTAAGCATTCTTTCCTCTCTAAAACAAGATCAATCACTTGTCCCCACGACACCCCTAGGCTGAGATGTTAGCTCTTGATATATATATATATATATATATATATATATATATATATATA
>NW_014588836.1:0-617 GCF_000485595.1 Priapulus caudatus | reverse complement strand
TGCGTGAGCGGGTAACACCTAAGTCTCTACCCGCTCACGCAGCCATGATTACCTCACCTAAGTCTCCTCTACCCGCTCACACAGCCATGATTACCTCACCTAAGTCCCTATACCCGCTCACGCAGCCATGATTACCTCGCCATGATTACCTCACCTAAGTTAAGTCCCTATACCCGCTCACACAGCAGCCATGATTACCTCACCATAAGTCTCTACCCGCTCACGCAGCCATGATTACCTCACCGTGAGCGGGTAGAGACTTAGGTGAGGTAATCATGGCTGTGTGAGCGGGTAGAGACTTAGGTGAGGTAATCATGGCTGCGTGAGCGGGTAGAGACTTAGGTGAGGTAATCATGGCTGTGTGAGCGTGAGCGGGTAGAGACTTAGGTGAGGTAATCATGGCTGCGTGAGCGGGTAGAGACTTAGGTGAGGTAATCATGGCTGTGTGAGCGGGTAGAGACTTGGGTGAGGTAATCATGGCTGTGTGAGCGGGTAGAGACTTAGTCACTTAGGTGAGGTAATCATGGCTGTGTGAGCGGGTAGGGACTTAGATGAGGTAATCATGGCTGCGTGAGCGGGTAGAGACTTAGGTGAGGTAATCATGGCTGTGTGAGCGG
>NW_014588835.1:0-2089 GCF_000485595.1 Priapulus caudatus | reverse complement strand
TCTCTCTCTCTCTCTCTCTCTCTCTCTCTCTCTTCTCTCTCTCGTCCTCGGTCTCTCTTTCGCTCACTACTCTCTCTATCTCTTTCTTTTCCTCTCTCTCTCTCTCTCCTCTCTCTCTCTCTCTCTCTATTCTATACACTCTTCTATTTTTTTCTCTCTCTCGTCTCTGTCTCGTTTTCTCTCGTCCTATCAACGGATCATTGATCAGGCTCTTACCAACACGCCCGATCACACACACGCACTCACGCCACACACGCACGCACGCCCACGCCACACGTACACGCATCACGCGCACGTACACGCACGCTACACAACGCACACGTCACACCATACCAGACGCACGCAACACGCGACACCACACACAGCACGCACGTACACGCCACACACACACGCACACACACACACGCAGCAACACACACTACACACACACACACACACACACACACACACACACACACACACACACATCACACAAACACATAACACACATACAACACACACACACGCACTCACGCACACACGCCACACACGCACACACCACTCCTGCACTTAGAACCAGACCAGCCAGCCCGGGAGGTGATGGCTGGGAAAAGGCACTGCCGCAGGTTTCGAAATTCCGGCCCAAGGCAGAAAAAAAACGCTTGCTCTTTTCGCGCGTCTTCTCTCACATTACCTGAAGAATGTCACTGATGTCATGGTCGCGCAACATTCGTTAATGCCTGTCAATGGCCTCTCTGTCTGTCTGTCTCGCCTCCCCCTCTCTCTCTCTCTCTCTCTCTCCTCTCTCTCTCTCTCTCTCGTCTGTCTCTGTCTCTTGTCTCTGTCTCTGCTCTCTGTCTCTGATCTCTGTCTCTGTCTCTGTCTCTAGTCTCTTGTCTCTGCTCCTTCTTGTCTCTGTCTCTGTCTCTGTCTCTGTCTCTGTCTCTGTCTCGCCTCTGTCTCTGTCTACTGTCTCATCTCTCTCTCTCTTCTCTCTCTCTCTCGCTCTCTCTCTCTCTCTCTCTTCTTTCTCTCGCTCTCTCTCTCTCTCCCTCTCTCTCTCTTTCTCTCCTCTCTCTCTCTTCTCTCGCTCTCTCTCTCTCTCTCTCTCTCTCTCTCTCTCTTTCTCTCGCTCTCTCTCTCTCTCTCTCTCCCTCTCTCTCTCTTTCTCTCCTCATCTCTCTCTCTCTCTCTCTCTCTGCTCTCTCTCTCTCTCTCTCTCCTCTCTCTCTCGCTCTCTCTTCTCTCTCTCTCGCTCTCTCTCTCTCGTCTCTCTCTCTCTCTCTCTCTCTCTCTCTTCTCGCCACCGCGGCTCCAAGCCAAAGGTAGGTGACTAAGCTACATATAAGCCTGGCAAACTATTAGGTATGACTCCCGGGATAGCTGACCTATTAGTTTTAATAACATACAAATTCGCTAGTTAAATCAGCACTTACACGCACGCACGCCACACATGTATATATATATATATATATATATATAATATATATATATATATATATATATATAATATATATATATTATACTATATATACTATAATGTAGAAAAATGAAATAGGGTGCTCTAAATTAAAAATTGATGTTTTTTACTTTTAACGCTGTACATATATATATATATATATAATATATATATATATATATTCATATTATACTAGCGTGAGCATTTAGAAAACACGGACAAGAAAAGCCACCGCATAGACAGTCCGTTATCGGGCGAAATTAGCTTAATAAAAAAATATAATACTTATAAACTTGCCCGCGCACGATTAAAAATTATTTCATGAATTTCTGATCAGGCGAGATCGGCCGCTTAATTGGCAGTATATATCGCTGGCGACGGTTTTCCACTGAGTTGCCGTCTGTCAGATTGTGCTAATCTGCAAGATTGGCCTACAGTCGTGCATAAATTATGCAGATTATCCCCCCCCCCCCCGACACACAAGATTAACACGGGCGACACAGGCTGGATGAATGACTGTATATAGGATGACAAGGTATCGGCTCTTATGCGACATAAGTATTGCATGGCTTTGCACTGGGATGTCTGACGCGTTTTTACAGCGTCTGCCACATCATTTTCTTCTTCTTGAATCCGAATATATATATATAT
>NW_014588834.1:0-2089 GCF_000485595.1 Priapulus caudatus | reverse complement strand
CCTGATCGCAACCCCAGAGTGTCGTAAGACAGCCGGGAGGCAGCGGTAACTGTAATGCCAAGTTACCCATCTCACCCGCGGGCAAAGGCTCTCCGACTTCATCAAGCACCTGTAGATTGAAACCCGGCACGGCTTTGGAGGTAGAGCCATGTTTCACGGGGAATTGTTCTAATCCCAAGCAATTGGCCGTAATCGCCCAGCCGGTTTCAGTCTGCCACCAGTGGTCAATCACCGGAATATTTAAGGCAGCCTCAGCCCATTCAAGGGTAGCTGGATCACTGCGCTCCCCCGCCAAAAAGAGTGAACGCAGCGAAGATAGATCATAGGGTTTGATTAATTCACCCTGCGGATCATCTCGCTTAATAGCCCGAAATGCAGTGGGGCCGTAAACAACACATTCACCTTGTGTGCTTCAATAACCCGCCAGAAAGCGCCGGCATCGGCGTGTGCCGAACCGCGTTTGCCTTCACTACAGTATTGATGTGCACACCCTGTTACAGGCGGGCATAAACAAATATAGCAGTGTCCCACCACCCATCCCCGTCGAGGCTGACCAAAACCTTCGCCAGGACTGCACGTTGTAAGATGTTGTCCATTGACACTTCAGGGCAACGGCATTGACCACCGTTATCCACCGCACCACGCCTTTGGCGTTACCGGTGGCTGCCTGAGGTATAAAGAATATACAGCGGATCGCTTGCCTTGCCGGAAGCAAGGTACTGCGCAGTGCTTGGCGCATGGCCCTTCTTCGCCATATCCAGGTCACGCTTTACCCCAGATCTGTAAGCATGTGTGGCCGCTGTAGGATATGCAGGCTGTGGTTTATGCTGGAGCATGTCTTATCGCCGCTATCTTCAGCATCGGCCTATGTATTCAATAATTCCGTTCACATTCAATTGCCACAGGATGCCGAAAACAATCAAGCTTGGGTAGCGCATCATCAATACGGGTGCCAGCCTCCTTGGCCCGCAAAAACCTCCAAACCCACGAATGAATGCACAATACGGGCCGAAGCCAGCATGGCAATAAACGCTAGGCACCATCGGCAGGGGTAAATTCCCACCCGATCACCCTTAAACCACGCCTGCTAAGGGTTAAAAACACCCGCAAGTTTGCGTGAGGATCAGTAATTCCATACGTGAACGGGCTTAATCGTGTCGTAAACGCGGCTTTATCGTAGCATAAATGATTTTGATCACCACGGTCCGGCTTGAACATGCGGTCAAGTGCGGTTAAAACACGTGTGTTTTAGATCACTCATCGGGCAAACAGCCGATCAAAAGGCTTATCATGTATCATCAAGCACCTTGGTATAGGGTTACTCAGTGAAGCCGTCTGACTGCTGCAGACCAAAAATCTTCAGGCGTCACGTGGAGCATTTCGTAGCTTGCTGATATGCTCGTAATGATGCACCCCGTACTTCTTTGCCTAGATTAATATTTGATGGACACTGCCTAACCGTACGCTCTGTTTAAGCTGTTTTATATTTATTAATCGCTCCGAAGTCGGCCCGAACCGTTGATTCTCTGGCCGGTATATTAGAACTCGGTCACGAGAATCTTGCCGTCTTCACGTTGCTCGATGACATGCGCTGCCCAACCCGAGTGCGGGCGATAACAAACAGCGGCATGTAAACATGTCTGTTGCACGTCCGATCAGTGAGTAAGGCGCGCCTGAATACAATCAGTGTTGGAGCGAACATCTTTTTCTCATTCCACTCACCTGTTCAGACGCTGCAGCAATACTTGCAACTATTGAACATTTTCAAGTCATTCGTTTCATCACCTAAGCCCTTAGCGACATCTCTAATAACGCTATTGCGCGGATCGCCAGTGGTATACACAGGGTGGCCAAAACCAATGACGATTTCCTTGCGTGACATGCGTTCGCGAATGTCGGCTTCGGCTTCATCCGGCGTCTCGTAACGCTGCTGAATTTCAAAGGCAACTTCGTTAGCTCCGCCATGTTTTGGCCCGCGCAGCGCACCGATGGCGCCAGTAATACAGGAGTACATATCTGAACCTGTGCCAGCAATGACTCGGCCCGTAAACGTAGACGCGTCGAATTCATGCTCCGCATAAAGAATCAG
>NW_014588833.1:0-2090 GCF_000485595.1 Priapulus caudatus | reverse complement strand
AGCGAGAGTCTTTCGACCACTCTCGCCACGCCCTGAACCACTCGGAATGGATCCCTGTCCGGCCTATCACGCCGTCCCCCCATCCGACCCCCGTCCATCTCACTCAAGCGCTCTCCCGTCTGCAACGCGCCGACGCGCTCGGCTGTGTCCTCTTCTTCTCTCCCCTTTCCCCACCGACACTCGCCTCCCCCAGCCCCTGCCCATCATCTCGCTCTCCCTCGTCTATCCACCGGGGGCTTTCCGCTTTACTCCTGAAGCTTCGGTTCCCTCTCTCAGATTTCGGTTACAGTTTTTAAACTAGCGCTCTATGAAGAACATGTAAAAGGCCCAACCGAGGGGGGCCACGGCTATTGTGCTTTTCGAAAAGCTGCCGTGACGCAATTCTTTTTAGTCGATCTTGCTTTTCAACGCCTGTCGCATCTAGGAGTTTTGCGCTAAATTTCTGTGTCACGATGCTATACCGGTACCATGGGTCTCGTTTTGGGGATGTTCTCTCTCTTCTCCTATACTCTCTCTCTCCTCCTCTCTCTCTTCTCTCTTCTCTCTCTCTCTCTCTCTCTTTCTCTCTCTCTCTCTTTCTCTCTCTCTCTCTCTCTCTCTCTCTCGCTTCTTCTCTCTGTTCTCTCTCTCGTCTCTCTCTCTCTCTCTCTCTCTGTCTCTCTCTCTCTCTTTCTCTCTCTCTCTCTTTTTTCTCTCTCTCTTTCTCTCTCTGTTTTCTCTCTCCTCTCTCTCTCTCTCTCTCTTCTCTCTCTTTTGGGCTGCTCTCTCTTTCTCTCACTTTCTTTCTTTCTCTTTCTCTTTCTCTCTCTCTTTCTCTTTCTCTTTCTCTTTTCTCTTTCTCTTTTCTCTCTCTCTCTCTCTCTGTTTCTCTCTTCCTTTCTCCCCCTCACTCTCTCGCTCCCCTTCTCCCCCTCCCTCCCCCTCTCTCCCTTCTCTCTCTCTCTCTCTCTGCACATTGCCGATTGCACATCTCTAGTGACCAGGCGCTGATAATGATGGCCACCTATAATAACGAGCCTCGATGATCATGTAACCCTCAGGAAATACCGGTGTGCGTAACAAACACGCAGTCACCTATAGCTGATTATATTCTTGTGGCTAAACTGTCACGATCACAGAGGTGAGCTCCACCTTCAGGGGTCAGGGACACGGGCGCACCTGGTGTAAATCAGCCCACATGTATTACTTACTTCTACGACCTACCTGTGACATCTAGCTGTAAGACTTAACTGTAAGATTTACCTGTAGCGACAACTTGCTTACCTGTAATTAAGGATTTACCCGCTTGCCTGCAATCAAGATTTACCCGTCTACCTGTAATTAAGGCTTCATCTGTCTACCTGTAATTAAGGCTTCATCTGTCTACCTGTAATTAAAGCTTTATCTGTCTACCTGTAATTAAAGTTTCATCTGTCTACCTGTAATTAAGGCTTTATCTGTCTACCTGTAATTAAAGTTTCATCTGTCTACATGTAATTAAGGCTTTATCTGTCTACCTGTAATTAAAGTTTCACCTGACAACCTGTAATTAAAGTTTCAGCTGTCTAACTGTAATTAAGGCTTCTCCTGTCTACCTGTAATTAAGGCTTCACCCACCTACCTGTAATTAAAGTTTCAGCTGTCTACCTGTAATTAAGGCTTCATCTGTCTACCTGTAATTAAGACTTGCGTACCTGAAGAGGCGAGCTATTCGCCGATATGCTCGTAAAGCCGACGATGTCGGTGAACAGCACCGACACGCTGTCGTAGTGCACTGCGTCCGTCTGCCTATTGTTGCGCAGGTCGTCGGCGACAGTCTTCGGCAACAGACGATAGAGCAACTGCTCCGTCAGCTTGCGTTCGTTGTTCAGCTCTACGGTCTTCGCGGACAGCTGCAGCGTCTGCGCTTGCACGTTCGACATCATCTGGTTGAGCGATAGCACGTAGATAACGCTGATGATGGGCGACAGCATGAAGACGAGAGTGAGGATGGTCAACATCATCGTGAACTCAGTCTGCCGAGTAGAGAGATAGAGAGAGAGAGAGGAGGTGAGAGAGAGAGGGTGAGAGAGAGGAGGGAGAGGTGGAGGAGGGGAGGAGGGCGGAGGGGG
>NW_014588832.1:0-2090 GCF_000485595.1 Priapulus caudatus | reverse complement strand
TACAATATATACCGTATTTACTTGTGTATAAACCGCACTTTTTTGTACACAACCTCAATAAAAAAAACCAGGGGGAGCGACTTGTAGAAAGAAGCTAAGAAATCTTGTTAATGTACCAATGTTTGTACCAACCTTTCAAGGCACAATTTGGGGTGCGACTTATACATGAATAATACTTATACACGAGTAAATACAGTACATGTAAAATCGTAATAAAATTCACACAACGTTTATTTTTGCGTGCCGGCACGCTCATTGTGTGTCATTCCCGATTGCAGCATTTTCCTCAATCCCAGAAAAGAGTTTTGCTGTCGTACTCTCATCCCAGCGATTCCCATCCCATACATATTGATTCAGTAATGGACATGCCCCAAGCGACTTATAAACAATCGTACCCCCCCCCCCCGTACATCAATCAATGCTGTCTCGGCCAGGGAGGTACGAGCTGCTGCTCTGAATAAATCTGTAATGCTAACGGTGGGGGTCGCGGGCTGCTTTTGGTAACATGGTTACAGTAGCATCTACGCCTAAGCTGTTTGGCTTGTAGTGGAAATTTTATAAGCTATAGATTCGATTTCGATTTTTGTTTTCAGTAGTGTAATTTACATACAGTGTATGTATATTCATGTCATACATATATTCCAATAACTTCCAATGACTATATTTCTATGGTTTCAGAAGCTGCAGATCCCGACAGTGTAATTAAGCGAGACCAGATATTTGGTAGACACATTAATTAACATTGTTAATCAAAACTATATAACATCTTCACAAACTATACTAATTTTGTATCAGGAGAGTTTAAGCGTTGCACCATTTCATATTTATTGGCTCTGCCAATATTTGTCTAATTTTATAGATTGTCCATGCAATGGAAGAAAAAAACGGGGACGGAAAGTGACAGATTTGCTGGAATGCGCCCCACCTGTAAGCAGTGGTGTCACGAATGCTGCATTGTATGGAAGTGTGCTGGAACTGAAATATGTGGTAAATGTATATACTAAAAAATATTTAACGGGTGAATCTATTGCTTTTACATATTAGGTTATTTAATTATTCTCAGCCTATACTGGGTTACATAAACCCATAAAGAACATATAAACCCTAAGGGGTCAGTGATGAATACTGGGGAATGTCTTAGTTTATCAAAATAAATAAATATTAATAGTTTAATAATTAGGTTTGGATGATCATTCAGCGACTAAAGTATTTGTTGTACAGCCACATTGTGTTTCGTTACTGATAATTTAATTAACTATATGATTTTTTTTAACTATTTATTTTAAAGACTGCTACCTAATTAAACCACTGTTAGCAATGTTGATTTAACACTCTCCATTTTAACTTCAGGTGAAGTCGGCAAAGATTTCTACAACTGGCGTATCATACAAAGTAAAGTGGTGTATAATGCATATCCCAATGTAATTTTATATTGCGTTTCATTTAAGAAGTCATAGGTAAATTAAGGGTATTAGCTTTGGTTGGTTGTAGACAAAGAGCCAATAAACCTAAATAATGTGGTCTAACAATATTTTGCACTGAAGCTGCAGATTCAGTCAAATCGGTTTAACTCTGATAATTAATTTGGTTTCACCTAAAGCAAAGTATTAGCATGCAAGTCATCTCGCAACCTTTTCGGGAGTCTGTTTTGGGTTGAAAATTACCCTAGAATTCACAAAATTGCACTTAGAATATCAATTTTTTCAATTTTCTTAAAAACAGCCATATTGAAGGTTCTAAATTGCTAAAATACAAGAGCTTCCGGGGGCTCCGCTCCCTGGACCCCGGGCAAGGGTTCTGCCCCTACACCCCGCCAGGGGCCCTAGGGCGGGCCCCTGGACCCCACCCATTAAGGGCTTTGCGCCAAGGCGCTCGCGGTGTGCGCTACTCGCGCACACTTTTCATATACATTGCGATGGAAGTAACAGCGAAATCATCCCCCCCACAACTGAGGACCTGTTTACACCATTGCACATACATACATGCATACATACATAAACAGTTACGCGCGTGTGCGCACGTATGTGCGTGTGTGTGTGTCTGTTTGTGTGTGCATGCGTGTGTGTGTGTGTGTGTGTGTGTGTGTGTGT
>NW_014588831.1:1503-2091 GCF_000485595.1 Priapulus caudatus | reverse complement strand
ACAGCAGCAGCAGCTGAGATAGCAACAGCAACAGCAGCTGAGACAGCAGCAGCAGCTGAGATAGCAACAGCAACAGCAGCTGAGACAGCAGCAGCAGCAGCTGAGATAGCAACAGCAACAGCAACAGCAACTGAGATAGCAACAGCAACAGCAGCTGAGACAGCGACGGAGGGGCAGCGACAGGGTTACCTCCGTCGCGTTGGCGGCAGATTCTGTGGATGAAACCATCATAGTCGCATTCACAGCCTCCGTCTCAGCTTCCTAAAAGCGGCAAGATGCGATGAAGCGGGGCGGCGTGCCACAGGCGGGGATGTAGCGTGTGCGTGCGTGCGTGCGTGCGTGCGTGCGTGCGTGCGTGTGTGCTTGTACGCATGTGTGTGCGTCCGCGTGCGTGTGTGCTTGCATGCATGTTTATGCGTTCGTGTGCGCGTGCTTGCATGCATGTGTGTGTGTGTGTGTGCGTTCGTGTGCGCGTGCTTGCATGCATGTGTCTGTGTGTGCGTTCGTGTGCGCGCGTGCTTGCATGCATGTGTCTGTGTGTGCGTTCGTGTGCGCGTGTACTTGCTTGCATGCATGTGTGCGTTGGTG
>NW_014588831.1:0-274 GCF_000485595.1 Priapulus caudatus | reverse complement strand
GAGCAGCAGCAGCGCCATCTATCAAAGCACGGCAGGGACAAGCGAGCAGCAGCAGCGCCATCTATCAAAGCACGGCGGGGACAAGCGAGCAGCAGCAGCGCCATCTATCAGCAACAACCAGCGGGGTGATCTGATCATGCCAGCACGTACGTACGCGCGCGCGGGACGCATGCGGTGGGTGGTGACCGACCGCCCGCGCGCGCATGCGTGTGTGTGCGGGTGCGTACCGTGGTTGCCTCGACGATGGTCGGTAGCTCGGGTGTGTATGCCTCCG
>NW_014588830.1:0-2091 GCF_000485595.1 Priapulus caudatus | reverse complement strand
GTTTGTGTTCGCATTTTTGGCTTTGGTCTGTAGGTGTAGTTGTTCTTCTAAAGGTGGTGTGTACATACATGGTATGACCTTGTCTCGCACTGGTTTGACATACGTTTCACAACTAACGGTGGGTTGATGGGCTTGCCACATAAGGCACGGCACTCTGCATCAGTGTGAGTGCCTTTACTTAGTTGTCGATAACATGATTTTACGAAAGTGTGAATCTCAATTAGAAACTATTTATATATATGCCGTTTTAATAATGTCTCTACTAGAAATCAATTGCGCTAGGAATGTGATCTTCGATGCATTAATATATTTTACCCGGAACCCTTGTGTTATGCAATGTTGCATCGTGTTTACAATTTTGTTTGCGTTGCGTGTAGTCAGTCAACGTGCTGTGTAAGTCTGTTTATAGTTGATGAACAGTGGGTTGTGAATAAACAGTGTTTCATACAAAGCTATATAAACCACAGCTTCAATGGTTTTGTTTTTATTTTCTATAAATATGCATTTACCGTAATAATGCCATCGTTCGCCAGCTTCTGTCAAGCATCATCGTTGGGCATCTTTCACACAGAATCTTCTCGGTGGCGGTGTCTAGTGATTCCAGTATCAACCTGAACATCACCTAGCATCGTCCAGACGAGCTCCACCAGAGCTTCATCCTCATCAACGTGTGTTCCTCCTCCACCTCGCCGCCTCAGCTCACTCTCTGAAACACCTCGCTCCTCTGTTCCTCCTCCGCCTCGCCGCCTCAGCTCACTCTCTGAAACACCTCGCTCCTCTGTTCCTCCTCCGCCTCACCTCAGCTCACGCTCTGAAACACCTCGCTCCTCTGTTCCTCCTCCGCCTCGCCTCAGCTCACGCTCTGAAACACCTCGCTCCTCCGTTCCTCCTCCACCTCGCCTCAGCTCACGCTCTGAAACACCTCGCTCCTCCGTTCCTCCTCCGCCTCACCTCAACTCACGCTCTGAAACACTTCGCTCCACGCCGCCTCGAGCCCCAGCTCGACGAGGGGAGCTCGCAGCATCTCGGCCGTGGCTTCCTCCTCGTTCTCCATCCAGATCTGCAGCATCTTCTGCGCCTGCTCGCTCGCGTCCCGTGTGTCGCTCTCAAAGTACACGATCTCGTCCGCCTGGAACTTGAGCAGCGCTGCGAGCCGCTGCCAGATGGCGCTCACCTTCGCGGCAAGCGCGACGAGCTGCTCCTTGCTGATCACCTCGCCCTGCTCCTCCGACTCTGCAACGAAGCAAGAAGCCATGCTGCTGAAGCGATCGAGACGAAAGACGAGATAAGACAAGACGAGAGACAAGACAAGACGACTACACATAACTGCTCACTAAGCATACAAATAGCACTCGTCTCGCTTGTTATTTAGAAACTTTTACATCTATATTACATAGCAACATATACAAGTTTATTATACTTGTTATTATTGTATTTATTACACTTGAGTGAGTAAATTAAGACATAAATCAGTGATTTTTGTCTATTTAATGCCTACAGTATCCAGTGCATATCACGTACATACTTATGCCAATATCATTAACATAATTCTCAGGTCATGTAATAGTTCCCCTTACCCTTCTTGCTCTGCTCAGAGGAGGCCTCATCCCGGAACTCCTCTGTCTCTTCCTCCTCTAGCTGGGAGTGCTCCTCATCCACATCCCCATCTGCTCCTGGCTTCATGTCGTGGTGCGACTGTTTACATATAGGAGAGAAATACCTTTCGCAAATGCGTGTACCAACTGCCAACGGTTTGCCTTTAGTGCAACCAAAACGAAGCAAGAATAGCCAAGAGGCCAAATAACGTGATAGGCATTCTGTTGGGGATTCTAATGAGGACTGTGCAACGCGCAAGTTACCAGAACAATTCAGTGAATACAATATTTCTAGTATATGCGTAGATATATAGTACAGAACGATAAAGTATATGTATACTATATATCAGGGTTCATAGTAGTAAGACACATGTTGAAATAAGGACTTATAAGAACCTTTCTGGAGGCCAAAATAAGACTTTTTTTACGCGATTTCTGATAGATCACCGACTATTAAAGTACACTAATAATATTTATATACACAATTGCACAGCAG
>NW_014588829.1:0-2092 GCF_000485595.1 Priapulus caudatus | reverse complement strand
AAGGAGAGCCTGAATCTGGCGTGTCAAAAACAATCACTGAAGCTGTGATTGCTTGCTGCTGATGACTAATTGCTGAGATGATGTCATCGGAAACGGGTTCCCCCGTTTGTTGAGGCGGTTTAATCGGCAGGTCTAAGAAAGGTCCAAAAACCGCGGGGGTTGGCAGAGAGGGGTGGGCAGGCAGGAAGGATGTGCGAGAGAAGTGAGAGGTGCGAGGGAACGGGAGCGAGTGGATACGAGGGGGCGGAGGAACGAGCTGGTAGAGGGTAGAGGGGAGCGAGACCACCCTCTCTAACCCTCGCTTCTCTACAGTTTCTGCGCCTTTTCCCGACGCTCCCCCTCCTCGTCATCATTCTCCCGCTCTTCCTCATTTTCCCATCATCTTCCACTTCTTCTTCTTCTTTCTTCTTCTTCTTCTTCTTCTTCTTCTTCTCCTTCCAATCTTCTCCTCCTTCGTTCTCAAATACTCTGTTTTCGGCTCCTCCTCTCCTCCTGCCTCCTCCTCCTCCTCCTGCCCTCCTTCCTCCTCCTCCATCCTCCGCCTCCTCCTCTTACCTCCTCCTCCTCCTCTTCTCTTCCTCCTCCCCTCTCCTCCTCCTCCTGCCTCCCTCCTCCTCTCCTCTTTCCTCTCTCCCGCCGCCTCCTCCTCCTCCTCCTCCTCTTCCTCCTCAATACTTGCTGCATTTTCGTCTCCTCATGCTCCTCATTTTCTCCAGCCTCCTTCCACTTCTTCTTCTTACAAACACCATTTCTTCCTACGTCTCGCTCTATCTCCTTCCCCTCCTCCTTTCCTCCTGCCCCCTCCCTGCCATTTTGTTCTCCTGCTTCTCCTTTTGCCTTTTTCCTTCCCCGGCTTCGCTCTGGCAATCAATTTTGCGGCAATTCTAATTCGCACGGCGAGCGCCGTGGCGTGGCCGCAGGGTGGCGCCATCCGGGTCGTCGAGTGGGCGGCTATTAAGGAGTGATGCGCAGTCGTTTATTAGCGTGGGGAGAGGTGCGCCCGCCGGGCGGCGAGTCGTATGTGTGTTAGTTCTCCTCCCCACATCTCTCGCTATCCAATCTCGTCACCTCATCCTCTCTCTTCTCTCTCTCTCTCTCTCTCATCTCAATCTCTCTCTCTCTCTCTCTCTCGTCTCTCTCTTAAGCCCCCTCTCCTCCTCTCTCTGCTCGCAGCGTCGTCCATTTAGCACCAGCTTGTCTAGCAAACGCATGCGATAGTTACACATGGCGCAGAGAGAGAAAAAAGAGAGCGATCGAGTAGATGCAGAATGATCGAGAGATCGAGACAGAGAGGGAGAGAGAGGAAGAAGTAGCAAAAGACCGGAGAGAGAGAGATCTAGAGAGGAGAGAAAGCGAAAAAGACGCAGAACGAGAGAGAGAAGAGAGTTTAGAGGCAGGAGAGAGAGAGAGAGAGAGAGAGTTTAGAGCAAAGAGAGAGAGAGAGAGAGCGAAAGCGAGAGAGAGAGAGAGAGAGAGAGAGCGAGAGCGAGAAAGAATGCAGGAGAGAGAGTGAGAGAGAGAGAGAGAGAGAGCGAGAGAGCGAGAGATAGAGAGAGAGAAGGGAGGGAGAGAAGAGAGAGAGAGAGAGAGAGAGAGAGAGAGAGAGCGAGCGAGAGAGAGAGAGAGAGAAAAAAGAAAAGAGAGAAAGAGAAAGAGAGAGAGAGGGAGACCGAGAGCCGAGAAGCGAGAGAGAGAGAGAGAGAGAGAGAGAGAGAGAGAGAAAGAGAGAGAGAGAGATGAGAAGAGAGAGAGAGAGAGAGAGAGAGAGAGAGAGAGAGGAATATCTAGAGACCAGTAGCACAAGCTGTAGCTGTACTGTTTGACTCTGCCCGGTGACACACATCCACGCGCCACGCGCCGCGCTGCCTGCAGCAGCAGCAGCAGTAGTAGTAGCAGCAGCAGCAGCAATAACAACAACATGGAGACCCGGCCGCCCCTCCTAATTAATGCGCACGGACAATTACCCTCCTCCTCGCTCTCCCTCTCCCGCATTCTCTCTCTCGCACTTCCCTCACCCTCTCCCCGTTCCTCTTCCTCCATCTGCCTCGCTCTCCCACTCTCGCTCGCACCCTCTCCCCGTCCCTCCGCCCTC
>NW_014588828.1:0-2092 GCF_000485595.1 Priapulus caudatus | reverse complement strand
CTCTCTCTCTCTCTCTCTCTCTCTCTCTCTCTCTCTCTCTCTCTCTCTCTCTCTCTCTCTCTCTCTCTCTCTCTCTCTCTCTCTCTCTCTCTATTTGGCCAAACCTTCTCGCATATAGGAACAGTATGACACCCACGTGCGCACACTCGTACATGAAACCTTGGCGTACCTCGAGGAGCCGTTGTCGAATTGATCGTCCAGCACTAGCGCTAATGATACGACTATTCATAGTTCTGACAGCGGCCATGCAGCCGTATAGGAAAAAGAAGCCTCGCAATGTCCATCCCAAGGTCGCGCGGTGACAATGTGACAATTAAGCCTAGAGGCGGCAGTGAACTAGATTGCATTGTAAGCGCGCGAGAGCTGCGCGTATTGTCGGATTGCACGCGGATCGGTTGGTTGTCTTTATAGCGCGCGGTCTCCTTGAGCGGAGACGGCGAGCATTGCTTCTTCTCCTTCTTCCTTATCACCCTCACCAAGGTTCTAATTAGGCGCCACACGCCACCTTCTCTCTCACTCTTTCTGTCTGTCTGCCTGTCTCTCTCCGTCAGCCTTCCTCTCTCGGTCCTCTGGCTCTCCTGGCCATCATCCTCTCCTCTCTCTCTCTTCTCATCTCTCCTCTCTCTCTCTCTCTCGTCCTCTCTCTCTGTGGTGTGGTGGTGCTGTGTGTGTGTGTTGGCTGTGTCGTGTGATGTTGTTGTGGTGTGTTGTTGTGTGTGTGTTGGTGTGTTGTGGTGTGTGTGTGTGTGTGTTTTGTGTGTGTGTGTGTGTTTGGATGAGGTGTGTGTTGTGTGTGGTGTGTGTGGTGTGTGTGTTGTGTTTGTGTGTGTGTGTGTGTGTGGTATTGTGTGTGTGTGTGTGTGTGTGTGGGTGGACTTGTGTGTTGTGTTTGCTTCTCTCTCTCCTCGTCTGTCTAGCCCATGTCCTCCTCTTATTTCTCTCGTGTCTGCCTCTCACTCTCTCCCTCCCCCTTCACTCTCTTTTCTCGGTGGTCTGCCTCTCGCTCTCCCCTTCCTTCTCTCTCTCTCTCTCTCTCTCTCTGCTGTCCTCCTGCTGGCTGCTTGTCTCCTTTTCTCATCTTTCCGCTGTCGGTCTCTGTCTCAGCCAATCTCTTTCGCCCTTCTCTCCCCTTCTTTTTTTCTATCTATTTATAGATTTATATTAACATATTATATACTATAATATTAGATACTATAATATATCATATCAAGGTACCATAAAGCAGATCTATATCTCATTATGATATCTCTAATTAATCGTACTCTTGATATAATATATATATACTATATATAGTACTATATAATATTCGCGTCTTCTTTCCCCTTTCTCCTCCCATCCCTCCCATACCCTTTCTCTCTTTTTCGCTCTCTCGCGCGCTCTCTCTCTCTCTCTCTCTTTCACTCTCTCTCTCTCTTTCTGTGAGTGTGTGTCTTTTTCCTGACTTACTGTAAGCTTTTACTTAATTGCCTCCCCCGCCGACATGTCCTCTTTCAGCCCTTTCTTTCCATCAGAGAAAGGCGGAACACGCATTTCCCTCTGTTCCCGGTAGCAGCAGCAGCGGCGGCGGTGGCAGCGACCGCGTTATTTGCCTTCTATCTGCTGCTGCTGAGAACTGACGAGCCGAAACCGTCGTCTGCTCTCTCGCACGCTCTCGCGAAATGTCAGAGGCATCTGCTTGCAGCCGACGTTTGGGCAGAGCGGTCGGCACCACGCCCTGCTAACACGCAGCAGCGACGACGCCGCCGACGACGCCGCCGACGACGACGACGACGACGATGATGATGATGATGATGATACCCGATGCTCACGAAAAGAAAGCTAAGAAAGTCTCCGGCATTACTGCTGCTTCCATAAATGTCAGACTCGAGCATATACGCACATACGCACGCACATGTACGCACACATTCGCACGCACGCCTCCACCCCCATACACACACGTACAAGCACGCACGCACACACACAAACAGATGCACACACGCCCCTCCCCCCATACACACACGTACAAGCACGCACGCACACACACAAACAGATGCACACACGCACGCACGCACACGTACGCACTCACACACGCGCACACACACACGTAAGCACA
>NW_014588827.1:1598-2093 GCF_000485595.1 Priapulus caudatus | reverse complement strand
ATGTGTGTGTGTGTGTGTGTGTGTGTGTGTGTGCGTGTGTGTGTGTGCGTGCATGCGTGCGTGTGTTTCAGTTACATATCCGATACGGGGGTATTAGCTTTTTAATAGGTGCGACTGAAGGCTTAACATTGCAGAAAAGCGCAGCTTCGCTAAGTTCTCTGACTGTGAGATGTTAAGCTCCCCTGGCTCGGCATTGCTAAACTAACCACGGTCCTTATAACCACGATGATAACATAAGCCGGTATTCTCTCCGTCTCTCTCTCTCTCTCTCTGCTCTGCTCTCTGCTCGTCTCTGTCATGTTTTCCCAGTCTCTATTTTCTCTCTTCTACTCGGTCGGTTGCTCTCTCTGCTCATCTCTCTTCCTTACTCGTTTCGTTTCTCTCTCTCTTCTCATCTCTCTTCCTGCTCTCGTCCTCTCTTGTTACCGCTCGTTCGCTTCTTTCTCGTCTCTCATCGTCTTTCTCTTTCCCGCTCCTCTCTTCGCTCTCTCTTCT
>NW_014588827.1:0-425 GCF_000485595.1 Priapulus caudatus | reverse complement strand
GTGTGTGTGTGTGTGTGTGTGTGTGTGTGTGTGTGTGTGTGTGTGTGTGTGTGTGTGTGTGTGTGTGTGTGTGTGTGTGCGCGCGCGATGGTTTTATACCATTGTGTTTGGGGGGGGAGTGTAGGCCTTCAATGTGCGGGATAGGACGAGATGTGAGAGGCAAACCTCTTAGGTCATGTTCTAGGCAATAAATCAGAGACAAGGGAGAGGAGGGGGAGAGATAATAGGAGCTCATTCCTATTCGTGGCAATTAGTTGGAAAAGAAATTCACGGTGGAGGCTGCGCTACATATGGATATCGGAAAACTATATCTTTAGCCATCTACACTCGCACGCACACACACACACACACACACACACACACACACACACACACACACACACACACACACACACACACACACACACACACACACACACACACAC
>NW_014588826.1:1779-2093 GCF_000485595.1 Priapulus caudatus | reverse complement strand
ACACACACACACACACACACACACACACACACACACACACACACAGAAAAGGCGAGAAAGAGAGCGAGAGAGAACACTGACCTAATCCTTCGCTAAGCCTCCCTTTGCGTTCGGAAGTTATTGTGAAGCTGCGTGCCCAAGTCTCGGCCAGCGGGACCATTGTTGTAGGCGGGGCAGCGGCCATGCCACGCACTGACTCGATTTCGAGCGTCTTTGTTGGTTTTCTAAAGAACGCAGTTCAATTGCTGTGTGCCTTAAACCTATTACCGACCTCTTCCTCTCTCTCTCTCTCTCTCTCTCGCGCGCGCGCGCGA
>NW_014588826.1:0-1538 GCF_000485595.1 Priapulus caudatus | reverse complement strand
ACACACACACACACACACACGCACACGCGCACACACGCACGCACGCACGCACACGGCCACACACGTACACGCACACGCACACGCATGCACGCACGCACGCACGCACACACAAACAACCGACGACGCCCGTTGTTTACCTATCAGATCACGAACCCAGCAAACTGGTCCCGACCGACACTTTTCTCGCTGCTCATGAGACCGTGGCGCATGCGGCCGCCATTCGAGCCAACAGACCCCCACCCACCATGCAGCCGCGCACTGGCCGCCGCCCGCAACGGCAATAATAATATTGTCGCTAAAAACGATGCAAAACGAAGGGTCATCAGTCCGCGTAGAGCAGATGTGCGGAGAAGATAAGAGTCGAGTATACTTCGCTACACTTCCTCCACCACCACCCGCACCCCACTATACGGTGACCCGCTTAGAAAACACGCACGCGCGAAGCCTGAGCCAATTCCTGACCCCTCTCTCGGCTTTTGTTTGCGTGGAACGCGGCTGTTGATCGCTTCCACTGCCCTCCTCACTCACCTGCAACCGACGGAGAGCAAGGGGCGGGGGAGAGGGGAAGGAGGAGGGCGGGGGAGGGGGAGGAGGAAGAGGAGGAGGGGGGAGGGGGAGGGGGAGGGGAGGACCTCGCCGTAAGAAGCTTAAGACGGACACACAAACCGAGCGCGATAAGGATCGTAGTGGGTCAGAACGTGGACCGCCGTCGGCGCAAGCGAGGCCCTCCAACCATGCATCTCCACCTCGTACGTATACGCGCGCGGACACGCACACACACACGCACGCACGCGGAAGGGTCAAACATCCACCGTGTTACCCGTCACCACCTCACCCGCAGCCACCCCTCCACCCACCCACCGTACACTCGCACCCGTGGGAACCTCACGAAACTTGATCATGCGTTGACCAACCATCGCCATGTCGCAGATATCCGATCAGCAAACCCTCCCCCTCCCCAACCGGGGGGAGGGAGAGGGGGCAACCGCAAACGTCCGCGCGCGAGGAAATGAGAAGAGAAGAAAAGAAATCTCGCACGCGAACTCTCGTCATTGCGGCTATAATAAGTCGGTTACAAGTCGGTGTCGGCCGACCGCGTTTCATACTCCTGCTATGTCGGAATCTATCTGGGCGATCTGATATTATCGATGTATTTTTCTCTGTGCGCATAGACGATTGTGTGTTGCGACGTGGTCACGCGCGATGATGATGATGATGATGATGATGATGACGATGAGGATGCATGCCCCTACACGAATCGAACTCTCGCGATATCATCGCGTTGTTGTGATATGTGTTTGTTGCTGCCGCTGCTTGCGGTCACGCGCGATGATGATGATGCCCCTACACGAATTCTACTTACTCGCGATAGCATCGCGTTGTTGTAAAGATTTTAGCAGGCCATCTAATCGCGTGTGACGACGAGTACAGAGATGATAGCAGACGTAAACACGGGGGTGGGGGTCGCAGAGAAACACGGGGGTGGGGGTCGCAGAGAAACACCGGAGTGGAGGTCGCAGAGAAACACTGGGGTGGGG
>NW_014588825.1:1790-2093 GCF_000485595.1 Priapulus caudatus | reverse complement strand
CAGGTATACAGATATATATATATTAAACACCGCCAGGTCTAGATTACAGAAATAAAATTAATACGTGTTTGCGATATTCAATAGGAAAACCCCGAGAGAGAGATGGAGAGACAGATAGATAGATAGATAGAGAAAGAGAGAGAGAGAAAGAAAGAAAACGTGGTAGAGAAAACGAGTAGATAGAAGCGGGAAAGAGAGGGTCAGGTCCAGGGAGAGGGACAGGGATAGGGAATGGAAGAAGTAGAGGAGAAGGTAGAGAGAGAGAGAGGAAAAGTGACGGAGGCAAGGAGTAGAAAGAGGAAA
>NW_014588825.1:0-909 GCF_000485595.1 Priapulus caudatus | reverse complement strand
CACAGTGACAGAATTCAGCTGCCTTGGCAGAGGTCTGTGCTCTCCGTGTGCTCTTGTTGATCATGGGACAACGAGAAGCACATAACGTGCGGTACCCTGTAGATAAAGTGGACTCAGGTGGTATGTACGTACATATATTTCCCGTATATCGTATACCGTATATCGTAATCATCTACAGACCCTGCAGTTCGTCAAATCTACTCGCACTTGCAACTCACGCTGTCTTACGCGATCAAAGCCAAATCGGCAACTTACAACACATCCCTGTCGATCTATTCGATGGCGTGGCCCCTTCCTAGATAAAATACTGGCTAATTTCAACTTCCATGAGAAAGACTCTTTAAATTGCGGCTTGCATAATAGCTTGAGAACACGATGTGGCAACACGCATGCGGCTGTGCGCTGTATGAGAATCAGTGGATAGTCATTGTTGTGTATCATAATAATAAAAACAGAGTAGTACGGTAGTAATAAAAACAGAGTAGTACGGTAATAATAAAAACAGAGTAGTACGGTAGTAATAAAAACAGAGTAGTACGGGAGTAATAAAAACAGAGTAGTATGGTAGTAAATAAAATGAAATGCAGCGTCATCACTGCTAGAGTTGAAATATGTAGTAGAGCATGGACGCACGATGGGGTATATGTAAACTATGACGATGTGCTCCTATTCAATTCTATTCAATACCATGCAATTATCTTTGACGAGTAACATCGATTTATTGGAATATTGATTTTGACGTTAATATGTACATGATTTTGTTAGACGTTTAATATTTCATGTTTTCTTGTATTAAATAGACATTTTATATGCCAGTGTTTTCTTTATATCTGTGTTTCACCTATACCGGCAGCCCCCCTCCCTCATCACCCTCTCTCTCTCTCTCTCGCGCTCTCTCTATTTCTCTCT
>NW_014588824.1:0-2094 GCF_000485595.1 Priapulus caudatus | reverse complement strand
CCCTCAGCCTCCATCTCACCCTCAGCCCCCTCCCACCCTCAGCACCCTCCTTCCCTCAGCCTCCATCCCACCCTCAGCCCCCTCACACCCTCAGCACCTGGCAGGATCACGGCGGCGCGCGGCGAGGTTGTAGCCGGTGGCGACCTTTGTTGGCGACAATCCGACTCGCAGCAGCTCCTCGGCGTTTGCGAGCCGCTCTCCCGCGAAGATCATCAGACAGTTGGTGGCGTCTCCTACTTCCTGCTCCTGCATCTGCGAAGCCATCACCAGCATCTTCGCCACCGGATGCTGCAGCTGTGTATAGAGGGCGCCAGGAGAGAGGGCGTGTATAGAGGGCGCCGGGAGAGAGGCCGTGTCTAGAGGGCGTTGGGAGAGAGAGGGCGTGTATAGAGGGTGCCGGGAGAGAGGGCGTGTATAAAGGGCGCCGGGAGAGAGGCCGTGTCTAGAGGACGTTGGGAGAGAGAGGGCGTCCCTCGCTCTACCCGCACCCTTGTACGACAGCCCACTCATGCCCGGCGCCCTCTATACACGCGGCGCTCTCTCCCGGCGACCCTCTGTTACACGCTTCCCTCTCTGGGCACCCTCTGTACACCGGCCTCTCTCCCGGCACCCTCTTATACACGCGCCTCTCCTCCTTTGGCCACCTCTGCCTTACAATCCGCCCTCTACTCCTTGCCGGCCGCTCTGTACAACGCCCTCTCTTCCAGGCCGACCCTCTATACACGCCCTCTCATTCGGCACCCTCTATACACACCCTCGCTCCTGGCGCACCCTCTATACACGCGTCCTCTCTCCGGCACCCTCTGTACACCGCTCCTCTCTCGCCGGCGCCCTCTTGTCCGCCTCCTCTCCCGGCACCTCATGTACACGCCCCTCTCCGGCACCCTCTATTACACGGCCTTCTCTGCCCGGCACCCTCTGTACACGCCCGTCATCTCCGCGGGCGGGACCCTCATGTACCACGCCCTCTTCTCCCCGGCGCCCATCTGTTACACGCCTCTCTTCTCGGCACCCTCTGTACAACGCCCTCGTCTCCCAGGCACCCTCTATTCACACGCCCTCTCTCCGGGCGCCCTCTGTACACGCCCTCTCTCCTGCCCCTCTATACACGCCCTCTCTCCCGGCGCCCTCTGTACACGCCTCTCTCCCGGCCACTCCTCGTGTCACCAACACCCTCTCTCCCGGCGCCCTCTGGTA
Organism: Priapulus caudatus; assembly: GCF_000485595.1. Lineage (NCBI taxonomy): Eukaryota > Metazoa > Priapulida > Priapulimorpha > Priapulimorphida > Priapulidae > Priapulus > Priapulus caudatus. The sequence continues at coordinate 897 of NW_014588824.1, read as the reverse complement.
CACGCCCTCTCTCCCGGCACCCTCTGTACACGCCCTCTCTCCCTGCACCCTCTATACACGGCTCTTCTCCCCGCGGCCCTCTGTACACGCTCTCTCCCTAGGCACCCTCTGCTACACGCCCTCTCTCCCCGCCGCCCTCTGTACACGCTCTCTCTCCTGGCAACCCTCTGCTACACCCCTCTCTCCCGGCATCCCTCTGTACACGCCCTCTACTCCGGCACCCTCTGTACACACCCTCTCTCCCGGCACCCTCTATACACACCTCTCTTCCGGCCGCCCTCTCGTACACGCCTCTCTCCCGCGCCCTCGTATACACACCCTTCTCCCGGCCACCCTCTTTACACAGCGCCTCTCTCCCGGCACCCTCTGTACACGCCCTCTCTCCCTGCGCCTCTATACACGGCTCTTCCGGCGCCACTCTGTACACGCCTCTCTCCTGGCGCCCTCTGTACACGCCCGGTGCTCTCCCGGCGCCCTGCGTGAAGACACGCCCGCTCTTCCCCGGCCGCCCTCTGCTACACCGCCCTCTTTCCCGCGCGGCCCTCTGTCTACACGCCCTCTCTCCGGCACCCTATGTACACGCCTCTCTTCCAGCGCGCCCGTCTGTACACGGGGCCCTCTCTCCCGGCACCCTCTGCTGCACGCCAATCCTCGTCGTCCGCGCGGCGCCCTCTGTACACGCCCTCTCTCCGTGCACCCTCTGCTTCACACGCGCCTCTCTCCCGGGGCGACCCTCTGTACACACCCTCTTCGTCCCGGCGCCCGCCGTCTATACACACCTGGCTCTCCCGGACACCCGCTCTATACACACCCTCTCTTCTCGGCACCCCTCTGTGACACGGCCTCTCTCCGCGGCACCCTCGATACACGACCCTCTCTCCGGCCACCCTCTATACA
>NW_014588823.1:1756-2094 GCF_000485595.1 Priapulus caudatus | reverse complement strand
TGACATTCCTTGATCCCCTGAAAGACAAGAAAGATGAGACTTCTTAAAACGTGCGACATGTATGTAAACAATCAGGCTAATCCGGTAAATAAATAAATAGCCTTTGCCTAGGACTTCATACACAATGCATTATGCTATTCTGTCTTACGTTCGATGCATAGAAACTACCAAAAGAAGAACCTGATCATACAATTACTCTGCTATGTCTCCCATTCATTGTGATGTTTTACGTTTACGTCTGCAACAAAACTTAACAATCTGTTCAAGCCAACACGATTAGTTTTCATCCTTATCAATAATATTTCATCAGTAGACCTCACTTAAGATGTAGGAAGAAG
>NW_014588823.1:0-1292 GCF_000485595.1 Priapulus caudatus | reverse complement strand
GCTGAACTGTAAATAAAGATTTAAGATGAACAACAGACAGTGATTGATGACTGGCTTAGAGCGTACGCACCCTGTATGTTTCTGTTTCAACAAGTTCACTAGAGCTATCTGCTTCCATAACTGGTGCACTGGGTTCACTAGAGCTATCTGCTTCCATAACTGGTGCACTGTCCCTTGCTTCCAACTCGGAGTTCTTTTGCATGTGTGGCAGGTGATCTTCGGCAATATTTCATTGAATTTTACGATGTTTTGTCCAGTACAACATCATTCACAGACTTCTTTATTTCTGACATTAATTATTATTTTTCTATATTTCAGGTTATTACTTCATCTGTGCTAGGTTAGTTTCTCGGTAGACTAGCTACACCACAGCCTACAAGCTGTTCCTGTGTCTATAGTATATAGTATAGACACAGGAACAGCTTCTAGGCTGTTAGAATAGACAACATATTGAGGAAAGGCATTAGTTTCTTAAGTTTCACCGCCTTGGATGTAACTAACTGCAAGAATAAATTGTAAAACCTTCCAGTGTGCATCACTCCAGCACTGCACCACAGTGACGTATAGGATCGAGTCATACGTCATCGTATCTATATGTAGGCCACAGTCACTCACTCAATAACGAAACAGAAGTGCTAACTGTTTTAGCACATTTGTTTCGTTATTGGGTGAGGGACTATACAGTCTAAGCATAGTATTGATTTCTATATATGCTACTGGAGAGATCTGCTGGCAGCAGCTAGGCTGGGACCTTTCTTTGATGCTGAATTACCACGGCGGATTTATCTCGGCCAACAATATAGACACAGGAACAGCTTGTAGGCTGTGGTGTAGCTAGTCTACCGAGTTCGCGAGTAGGACAGCCTAGCTTAGTAGCTATGCCTTAGCCCAGGCTATGGTTCTCCAACTATTGAACTAACTTACTAATACTAAGTTCTAACTAGTCCTAGCCTAATATTTTAAAGAAACGCCTTAACATACTGTTCCAGTACAAAGCTAAAAGAAAAAGTTAATACATAGTTACTACCATATGATTAATTGTGAAAACGGAAAATATTGTAAGTCTCAGCTTTGTATGGGATGAATGGTGCAAGCATGGGTTGCCAACATACAATAGTTTCCCAGTTTTCACAATTATTCATATTATATTAGGCCTAACTAAGTATTAGCTTTGTTTCCATGGATCATAAGAATTAACATTTTAGTCATCACAATTCTGATTACCCTATCGTTTGTTAATGCTATGAGCTACTATGGCACGCGAGTCACAGAATAGTGTCATGCGAGTCACA
>NW_014588822.1:1273-2094 GCF_000485595.1 Priapulus caudatus | reverse complement strand
CTCTCTCTCTCTCTCTCTCTCTCTCTCTCTCTCGTGTCTCTGTCTCTGTCTCTGTCTCTCTTTTTCTTCTCTCTCTCGCTCCTCCTCGTGTATATATATATATATATATATATATGCATATTCATGTATATGCATACATACATGTGTATAGGTTATCTGTGGGTGTCAGGCCCTAGCTCTGAGCCCGCTACGTCCGGGTATAGTACGAACACGAGGTGTGAACCCCCCACAGTCAGAATCTAGGTCCTCAACTCCATGGGGGATAGCTCGGCTTAGCTAGGTGTCAGGAAGGGATTGTATATTGCGTGTACATCCTATCCGGGGGGCGGGGGGAGTCACGGAGAGATTGTATATTGCCACCCTGGCCGGGCCAGGGGTCGGGGAAGGGGAGGAGAAGGAGAGAAGGAGGAGGAAGAGGTAGCGAAGGAGAGCAGAAAGGAAGCAGAGCAGAAAGGAGGTGAGGAAGGGGAAGAGAAGGCGGAGGAACGAAGAAGAGGACGAGAGGAAGAGGAAGAATGTAGTCATGAGGAGGAAGCGGAGGAGGGGGAGGGAAGGGGAGGGGGATAGCAGGGGTGAGGTGAGTGAGGGGGAGGGGGAGGATGGAGGAGGGGAGGGAAACATGAGTCGAGTTTTGAGTGACCCATCTGGATTAACACCGCCGCATGTAAGTAAACTACTTATAGTTAGAGACTCCGCCATCCCGGAGGAAGGGAGAGGGGTGGTAGGCAAGAGACAGAGAGAGAGAGAGAGAGAGAGAGAGAGAGAGAGAGAGAAATGTCAGAGAGCGGGTGCGAGTGAGATAGAGGATATTGAAAGGGAGA
>NW_014588822.1:0-373 GCF_000485595.1 Priapulus caudatus | reverse complement strand
GAGAGAGAGAGAGAGAGAGAGAGAGAGAGAGAGAGAGAGAGAGAGAGCGCGCGAGAGAGAGAGAGAGAGAGAGAGAGAGAGAGCGAGAGCGAGAGCGAGCATCACTCATGAATAAAATTAAATTCACCATACGTTAGGTTATTATCAGAAGTAGATAAAAGGGAATTCTGTTATTATGTTGTAAAAACATGCGGCGGTTGGCGTAAAAGCGTGGACAGCTATTATCATTATCATCAAGCTGATTATGCCTCGTAAACTCCTCCTCCTCCACCTCCACCTCAAACACTGATGGTGATGATGATGGTGATGATTGATGATGATGATGATGATGGTGATGATGAGGAGGAGGAGGAGGAGGAGGAGGAGGAGGAGG
>NW_014588821.1:0-2094 GCF_000485595.1 Priapulus caudatus | reverse complement strand
GGGGAGAGGGGGGGAGTCCTCACCTCTATGAGGTCCTCCTTGAGCGTGAGTCCCCAGCGGGAGAGGACGGAGCGCGCGCGCGGGGGAGAGGGGGAGAGGGGGAGAGGGGGAAGGGGGAGTCCTTACCTCTATGAGGTCCTCCTTGAGCGTGAGTCCCCAGCGGGAGAGGAGGAAGCGCACGCGCGAGGGAGAAGGGGAGAGGGGGAGAGGGGGGAGTCCTTACCTCTATGAGGTCCTCCTTGAGCGTGAGTCCCCAGCGGGAGAGGAGGGAGCGCGCGCGCGACGGAGCTGCCGCACTCTCTGCTGCTTGTTCCACGAGTTGTGCACAAACTGCTTCAGCGATGCCTTCCTCTTCGCCGGAGTCAGACGCGTGTGGTAGGCAATGTCCTGTGAAACAATGGCAATGTTCAGTAAGATGTGGCGAACGATATAGAATGCCTATATGACACATGATGCCTGTACGATATATGTATACTATTATATATATTATAATATGTTTACAGTTATACCAGTAGTTATCAGGCTATAGAATGTATGAATGTGTAATGGAATACGCCCACCCCCGCCGCAGAGACGCCCGCACGCCCGCCCACCCCTCCGCCCCCACTACCTCTTCATCACCCGGTAGTCAGGCCCGCATGGTCATCCGTGAGCCCCCGTCATCTTGCAGAGCTCAGGGATGAGACACAACATCTCCGCGCCTCCCTGGCAACACACACACGCAACATCGTCAATTTTCTCTGGAGATTTTCCGAGGGCTTTCACAGATATTCTTGGCAATCTTTTTTTTATAGCAAAAACTTCCGATAGAAAACGGATTAGAGACGTTTCCCAGCGTTGCGATCTTCCCGCCCAAGCGGCAGTAATGAAAGGTCGCCCGCTGGAGGGACGGCGAGGTCTCGCTCTCTCTCTCTCGCTACTGGAGAAAGAAGGCTAGCATCTGCACCCATGCAGCTCACCTCTCGTATGTCTCTCTCCTTTCTCTCCTCTTTTCTCTTCTACATCTTTCTCATCTCTCCCTCTTTCTCTCCCCTCTCTCCTCTTTCTCTCTGGGCTCTCCCCCTCTCCTCGAAGATCAGCGCTCTTCCAGACCTAGTATCTCCTCGTCCATCACCCACGTCCTAGGGATCTCTCCCCATCCTCCCCTCTCTCGTCACTCCTCTCTCTCTCTAGCGCGCGAGCTCACCTCCCGTATGTCCCTCCTCTTCGGCCTGTGAATAAGCAGCGGCTGTCCTGGGTCGTCGATCGTTATGTCGTGATGGCGCCTGTGTACGACGGGAAGCGAAAACATTAACGGCGGCGAAGCGAAACAATGAAAGGCGGGGAAGCGGGAAAAAGCGGTGAGAAAACGGCAAACTCGCGCGCGCGTTTCACCGGCGCAATCACGGAGCGACAACATTGCTAAACGATTCCCCTGCCCCCGCCCCCCGGACGATTCACGCCTGCACTCAACAACCGCTACCAACTAAGCACCTGCCCCTTGCGCCCCTATCATTGAACATCTACGCGCGGCGCCCCCTACCGGCCACGCCTAACACCTACTTGAAATACTGCACGTAGGACACGGTCCCCCCCCCCCACCCAGCCCTAGCATAGCATCCTACGTATGTTAATTACTGCATGAGTAGCGACTACGGTCCCCCCCCACCCAGCTAAGCACGCCTACGCTTTGGTTCTATATAAACTGCATGCTTAGCGACACACGGTCGCCGACCCCCACTACGACGCCACGCAAGCACCTGACTTGTGATACTGCATGCATAGGCACTGGTTCCAGCCACCACCCAATGCATAGCACTCCTACTTGTATATACTGCATGATAAGGACACGGCGTTTCCCCCCCCCACCCAGCTAGCACCTACTTGTAGATTATAACTGTCATGTTAGAGACACGCGGAACCCCCCCCCCCACACGAACACCCAGCAGCCACCGTACTTGTAATACTGCCGCATGTAGCGACAACCGGTTTGTCTTTACTCCCCGCAATCCCACGCCAGCTAGGCAACACTACTTGTAAATACTGCATGATAGGACACCGGTCCCCCCCCCCATCCCAGCTCAGCCAACCTACTATGCTTTACATTACTGATCT
>NW_014588820.1:1632-2094 GCF_000485595.1 Priapulus caudatus | reverse complement strand
TATATATATATATATATATATATATATATATATATATATATGTATATATATATCAGCGAATGCTGGAATCAGGATCGTATAAATACGTTTAGGGGTATCAGATGTTGATCAGTAGTGACCGATCACAGTGAGTTACCACTAGCAACATGGTCCCACGGTGGCCACGAGGCGGATAGACTCAGGCATCCCCCCCACCACCACCACTACAGAGACACACGCATACACACACACTCTCTTTTTCTCTCTCTCTCTCACGCACACGGACGCACGCACGCGCACGCATGCACGCGCGCCACCTTCAGAGCGCTGCATGAAGAGCTATAATGCTAGGATGCGATTATGCCGCCACACTGTAACTGTCTGCTGCTGTTTGCTGCTGTCTGTTATTACGTATATACCTAATTATATATATATATATATATTTTTTTTATTATTATTATAATATATATTAATATATATAGG
>NW_014588820.1:0-216 GCF_000485595.1 Priapulus caudatus | reverse complement strand
CGTCGTCTCTCTCTCTCTCTCTCTCTCTCTCTCTCTCTCTCTCTCTCTCTCTCTCTCTCTCTCTCTCTCTCTCTCTCTGTCTATCAGCTATATCTAGAGGCAGTCTGATCGTTCGTTATGCGTCTGTCGTGCGCACATGTAGGTAGCATGCGTGCTGCAGACATGAACATTACGCGGGGGCTGTGTAGTAGTAGTAACGGCGTTGATTGTTATGCG
>NW_014588819.1:0-2095 GCF_000485595.1 Priapulus caudatus | reverse complement strand
CTAAATATAACTCAATTAACAGTTATGTTATATATATATATAGATCGATCAATAGATAGATAGATCGATCGATAGATAGAGAGCTGTTTACGTTCGCGTTCGATCACGTCTAGTGACGTCAGCCGACAAACATCTGCTTACCAAGAGCACATCCATTTCTCAAGCCGTGACGTCACACTAGGCTGAGCATTAGTCAGGGCTTACGTAGTCACGGGCCGGAGGCTCGGAAATGAGAGATGGCAATCGGCTGCGACACGCTGCGACGCTTCCCTTACAAACCGATACCGTACGCGCGCTTTCCACCATGTCACCGTCATTTTCCATTCACAGCTGACGGAAATAATAAGCACGTGCATGCAAACAGCGTCGTGCGGACTTAACTAACGAGCGACTTTCGCAGGCGTACGGGAGCGGGAACTAGGTGTGCTGATGTCCACGCCTGCGTCTTGGCCTACGTTAGCGACGCCTACGCTTTGGCGGGTTTGTCAGGTACGTGATTCTAACCCACTGCGTGATTGATTCATTCCGCATACTGGCGATGCGAAATAAAATATTTAGCATTTTAATTTCCCTGGAATCGTGTGATCATTGATATGCGATCGGTGACGAAAACACTGCAATTCGCATTCGCTTCACGATAAAACCTATTACCCGATATTCGAACGCTCACGTTCCGAATGCGTCGTCACCAAAGTCGTCTCTCTCGGTCACACCATTCTCCGACACCGGGAGAGCGAAGTCAAAACATGAGGTGAGGTATTACTGTTCCTCAAGTAAATTACTTCGCGCAGGTTAGTTTACCATCGACGAGTTATCGTTTTGTAAACTCTTAATGCGAGCGTCGTCTGCGCAATCCTTTATTCCAAGATGGCGGCGAGTTAATTTTATCCAATCACAAATTATCCTGTGTCTTTCTCTCGACGTCTCGCTTGTGGAAAGATGGCTTAGAACGTGCACTGATCACTAATTGATTCGACGGAACCGTTATTTGGCAGTCCTCGCTTAATTTCGCAAGGCCTTGTTCATGATAGAAATTCAATCATTCAATTCTGCATGATATTTCCGTTGAGCTGCGAGGCTTTTCCATTAGTTGCTTCCCTTTCCACTGGCGTGGTCGGTCTGTCTTATCCGTCGTTTCAGGAATTTATTTGTGAAAACACTAGGACCTCCCCGAGATACTGTGTGTCGGCATGTAGGCTGCCCATCGACCATTAATTTAAAGCCGGTACGAGCTGCCGGCTTTATAGCTCCCCTAAAGTCCGCAGGCCAGGCCCCGGCCCGATTGACAAACAATTCACAGACTACAGATCTTAGACGGAACATTGTTCTGGTAGACAGCGCATCCTTGACACTGCTCTGCAAGAGCAATTACCGAGCCAGGAGAGAGAGACAGAGAGAGAGAGAGAGACGGAGGAGACGATGGACGAGATGGAAGATGGAGACGAGATGAGAGGAGATGACAGGAGAGAGGAGAGGAGAAGGGAGACCGGAGAAGAGAGAGAGGCTCAATCACTCAAGTAGCTTACCAGAAAGAAAGTACACTCTGCTGCCGAATGTTTAGGGTCCACATATATAGGAATTTGGACGTTCACGCGAGTGACTAACAATTAACGACGGACGTTGTCAATGATCTGAACAAGACGCTACGGGCCGGCGCGCTCCACAGAGCCGACAATAACGTATGCGGCTGACTTTCAAAGCCTGAACATCATTGACGGTTCTACCATAGATGCGGTAAGATTAATCGAGTAGCTGCACATCATCACAGCCACCGCGTGGTTTGTTTTATCGCGTGACGAAAACTAATCACCGCAATTCTAAACACGACTGTAGGCTACTAGTGATGGCATACTACGTACATAGTTAGATATATTGTTTTATTAATCGCGCATATGGATTCATACTATCGAACGTTACAGAATATTCGATGAAGAACGTGGCATGTTGCTTTCGATGGTTGCCACGAGTATGTATATTATGAGCACATTATATACGTCGAGATAAGTAACACGGAAATGTTCTGCGCTGTGGCTATTAGCCCGTAATTTGGGGTTTTACTGTGGACAAGAAATGCGGAACGAGCTCCCGCCCCGCG
>NW_014588818.1:0-2096 GCF_000485595.1 Priapulus caudatus | reverse complement strand
TAAAGGACACCTGTCTATAAATGACACCTAATGTAATATAATGTTCCAATTAGAAAGTGAAACCAACTATACAGAATGATCACTTGTCTATAGAGGACAATTTTGGCTTGGCATTTCTCTCGAGTGACCCTCGAGTGGGTACAGGGTACTTTGTCTTGTCGATTGCAGTTGCCGTCGGAATTCTGGTGGACGTGGGGAGAACGCTGACGCTGGGAAAGGTGCTGCGAAAGTGGCGCGCTGTCGCCAGCTGTCACCGCTTGGCTCAGACGGAACTTGAGGTGAAGAACTTAACTGAACTGAACTGAACTTAGGTTGAACTTTTAAAGCCAGGTGGTTTAATTTCCATCTAGCTCGACACCGACCCGTATTAAATAGACACGGTTACCCCCCCCCCCCCACCCCCACCCCACCCCACCAGTGGGTCACGCCGAATGTGTTTGCAGAGGGTGGAGGCGGAGGAGGTACTGGCGATGGAGGAGGCATTGAGGCACTCCGAGGAGAAGACTGGAGGAGGCTTCCAGGACCCCGGCAAAGTCGACTCCCCTCAGACAGACCGCGTGTCTGCTCTGCCCACGACGGTGGCTCTGCGGGTGAGTGTTCGTGAACGGTCAGTGCTGTTCGTGAACACTGAGTGCTTGTGAGCAGTGAGTGTTCGTGAGCAGTGAGTGTTCGTGAACACTGAGTGCTTGTGAACAGTGAGTGTTCGTGAGCAGGGAGTGTTCGTGAGCAGTGAGTGTTTGTGAGCAGTCAGTGTTCGTGAGCAGTGAGTGTTCGTGAGCAGTCAGTGTTCGTGAACACTGAGTGTTCGTGAGCAGTGAGTATTCGTGAACGGTCAGTGAGTGTTCGTGAACACTGAGTGCTTGTGAGCAGTGTTCGTGAACGGTCCTGGTAGGTGCTGCTTTCAATATTAGAGAAATTTGTCTTCCAAGAGAACTCACACATCGTCTTTCTCTCCTTTGCTGGTGAATCATTTCATACCTCTCTCATTGTTGAGGGATCGTCTCATAGGTCCCCACCTTTTGTTGAGAGGTCATCTCATAACTATCTTCGTGCTGCTGCTGTGTCGGCTGCACTGTCTGGTTCGACGTCTGTGTCTTCGTAGATCCTCGGGGAACTAAGTGCTTATGATCGATGTCGCTGCTCGCTCGTCTGCCGAGCATGGAAGGTGCTGACATCTAGTGGGCTCCTCTGGTTCAGGGTAAGTTCAGGCATTTGTGGTTCTTATGTCCTGCTCTTTATTCTCCTTTTTCTCGCTCTCTCTCTCTCTCGCTCTCTCTCTCTCTCCCTCTCTCTCTCTCTCTCTCTCTCTCTCTCTCCCTCTCAGCCTGACCTGGCAGATGCTACATCACCCTCTCCATGCAATCGTATCTGTGGACAGAAATATGGACTCTCCTGCATGTGATAGAATGCCGGTTAACACTGTGGTTTCATCGCGCGTGATAGATCGTTGATTTCTGGCCCTTGTAGGGCGGTCTGGGATGGGTGACACTCTGCCGTGGACTACAGGATCTAAACCTCTCCGAGTGCCCGCAGCTCGAGGTAAGTAAAATCCGGAAAATATATTCGTATGAACGTAGATTTCGACAGAAAGGTTATGATATAAGTATATAAGTTTATCGTAAGGTTATGATATGTAAGGGTTTTTAAATGGCATTCCCGCTTATCAAAAACCAGTCGTTAACGTTTGCAGTCACACTACCATTTATGCCACGTTTAGCACAAACAAGCCATGCGAAGTGAGGTATCTAGTTTGCTAAATGTAAACAAATCGCGTTGACCGTTCATTCAAAATTTACTTGAGCGTGCACATCTAACATAGTCTAGTCTAGGATAGTAGTGTTGTACAACAGCGAAATGTTAAAAAAAATTGTTGTAGAGCGATACCTTTGTCTGTGTTACAGAGTGAAGCTCTGAGACTAATAGTGGAGAGATGCAGAGAGTTGCTTTACCTGAATGTAGCGTGTACATCCATAGGTGACAGGGGTCTGGCTGCTGTGTCCAGGTATATGCTCCGTGCCATCCCTCCTCATGCTCTCTCCTTCCCTCTCTCTCTCTCTTTCTCTCTCTTCTCTCTCTCTCTCTCTCTCTCTCTCTCT
>NW_014588817.1:0-2097 GCF_000485595.1 Priapulus caudatus | reverse complement strand
GAGCGAGAGAGAAAGGCTCGTTAAACAAAAACGAAACTTGTCAGTTGCCTCCAACGCTCGTAAAAATGTTCGAACCGGTCGTATTTCGTGTGCACGGTAGCCTGTGATCTTTGCGCTGGGGCGGGCTAGGTGGCGAAGGGGGAGGTGGCAAGGGGCAGGAAGGCTGGCCACAGTGTGTGTGTGTGTGTGTGTGTGTGTGTGTGTGTGTGTGTGTGTGTGTGTGTGTGTGTGTGTGTGTGTGCTGAGGCCACAGGTCCAGTTGCTGGGTGCCGCTGAAATGACTCCTGCCTCGTGTAGTGAGTGGCCGGGGTTCATCAAGGGTGTGGTGCTGGCGCGCGGTGGTGAGATGAGATAGCTGGTGAGTGTGTGCGGCTTTTTTTTTGGGAGTGTGCTAGTGCGTGCGTATGTATGTATGTGTGCCGCATCTGCGCTGTGTATACATGTGTGGCGTATGCGCGCACGCGCTGTTGCGTGTATGTCGTGGTATGCGCGCACCGCGTGATCCGCGTGTGGTGTGGAGTAGAGTCGTGGTAGAGGGGTACAGAGGCGTGCTCGGCAGATGGGGGTGAGGTCCGAACCTGACTTGTTAGTCTCGAGCTTCACTGTTGTAAAGGACAGGTGTAGCGTAGTAGTAACGAGAGTAGAAGTACGAAATAAACGCGGTAGTATGCAAGACGAGGTTGTAGCAGCTGACGGGAGGGCTAGCGTCCCCCGCACAAAACCAGATCTCTCTCTCTCTCTTCTTCTGCCTCCCTTCGCCTTCTAAGTGGCAGCAGCGAGCTAGCGGTGCGTGTCAGCGCGTCAGGGGGAAGCGCCCGCTAGTCCTGGGTGATCGTGAGTGACACGGAGTGAGAGTGGAACTGTCGCGCAGGGATGTACATAGAGCTGTGATCTGCTCTCACATACAGCCACTGACGGTGGTGAAACTGTGTATATAGGTGCTGCAGAAATAGGCTGTATACTGAGTAGTCTAATGCTCACATCGACAGATGATGGCGGGGAAACCATAGAACTGGACTGAAATTTTGTGTGTCTCCGTACACGAATGATGGTGCAATTAAGGGCGCAACGCGGAACAAGAATGCAGAGGTTAGTCCTATAGCAAGTACACTTGTAGAAAGTATTATAGTGGTGTAAAGAAGCTAAGGTAACGAAGAGCGGGAGGAAAAGCGAGAGAGGAGAGAGAAATAGAGAAGGGGAGAGTGACAGGAAGAGATATGGTAAAAGAGGCACATAGGGAGATACATAGTTGGATATACGCGATTGAAAGGGTAGAGATCAAGATAGATAGATAGATAGATAGTATGGATGGATTGGGATGGATGGGATGGATGGATGGATGGCATGCGATGATGGATGGCGTGATGGCATGGATGATTGTGATGGATGGAATGATCGATGATGGATTGATGGATGGATGGAATGATGGATGGATGATATGGATGATGATGGATAGATAGATAATAGATAGAGGGGGGAGAGAGGGCGAGAGGGGAAATAGGTGAGAGCGGGAGAAGAGGGCGAGAGAGCCGAGAGAGAGAGAGGGAGGGAGGACGAAGAGAGAGATGAGAAGAGAGAGAGAGAGAGATGAGAGAAGAAGAGAGAAGAGGAGAAAGAGAAGACGGAGAGATCGAGCGAGAGAGAGAGCGTAGAGAAAGAGAGAGAGCAGAGGCGGGAAATAGTGTGAAGAGCGGGCAGAGAGAGGAAAGAGGAAGGAGAAGGGAAGGGAATCGCGTAAACATAGAATTATAAAGCAATTGTCGATGTGGATGTGATAAATGGACCCGGCCGCTGACAACACAGCCGATTCCTTCACGCAATTACACCTATCCACGATAGACAGGTAAGCTCGCTACTCTAGCTATAGCCAACGCGAGTAATGGTTCTCCGATCCGCTCTGAATTTACGTGTTTGAGAGCGCATTTTGCGCATGCGTCGTGACCCGATGACGTCAGCATCGTGGGCGGTCGTCGAGCTACGGGAGTTATTATTATCCGAGGAACATCCGGAAAGAAGACGCGATGAGTTTGCAGTGTTCTCGTGTTGATGTGTCGTGTGGTCAGTCAGTCAGCCAGTCAGTCAGTCAGCCAGTCAGTC
>NW_014588816.1:1560-2097 GCF_000485595.1 Priapulus caudatus | reverse complement strand
CGTAGTACGTAGTACATTGTACATTGTACATAGTACATAGTACATTGTACATTCTACATAGTACATAGTACATAGTAAGTAGTACATGGTACGTAGTACATAGTACATAGTACATAGTGCATAGTGCGTAGTACGTATACGTAGTACGTAGTACGTAGTACATAGAACATAGTACATAGTACATAGTACGTTGTACGTAGTACATAGTACATAGTACGTAGTACATAATACGTACTACATAGTACGTAGTACGGTAGTACATAGTACATAGCACATATTAAATAATACGTAGTACGTAGTACATAGTACATGGTACGTAGTACAGAGTGCATAGTGCATAGTGCGCAGTACATAGTACGTAGTTCATACTACATAGTACGTAGTACATAGTACGTAGTACATAGGACATGTACATAGTACATAGTACATAGTACATAGTACGTAGTACATAGTTCATAGTGCGTAGTGCGTAGTACGTAGTCCGTAGTACGTAGAACATAGTACATAGTACGTAGTACATAGTACATAGTACGTAGT
>NW_014588816.1:0-680 GCF_000485595.1 Priapulus caudatus | reverse complement strand
CATAGTGCGTAGTAACGTATACGTAGTACGTAGTACGTAGTACATAGAACATAGTACATAGTACATAGTACGTTGTACGTAGTACATAGTACATAGTACGTAGTACATAATACGTAGTACATAGTACGTAGTACATAGTACGTAGTACATAGTACGTAGTACTTAGTACATAGTACATAGCACATATTAAATAGTACGTAGTACGTAGTACATAGTACATGGTACGTAGTACAGAGTGCATAGTGCATAGTGCGTAGTACATAGTAAGTAGTTCATACTACATAGTACGTAGTACATAGTACGTAGTATATAGTACATAGTACATAGTACATAGTACATAGTACATAGTACGTAGTACATAGTTCATAGTGCGTAGTGCGTAGTACGTAGTACGTAGTACGTAGTACGTAGAACATAGTTCATAGTACGTAGTACATAGTACATAGTACGTAGTACGTAGTACATAGCACATAGTACATAGTACATAGTACGTAGAACATAGTACATAGTACATAGTACATAGTGCATAGCACATAGTGCATAGTACATAGTACGTAGTACATAGTACGTAGTACATGGTACGTAGTACATAGTACATAGTACATAGTGCATAGTGCGTAGTACGTATACGTAGTAAGTAGTACGTTGTACTTAGTACATAGAACATAGTACACAGTACG
>NW_014588815.1:906-2098 GCF_000485595.1 Priapulus caudatus | reverse complement strand
AATTATATAAGGAAATAGTATATAAAATATTGTAAATACAATTATAAAATAATCTTCAATTTAATCAGCGTCTTATGTAAGACCTTTGTAAAATATAGTTAGAATGTGTTATCACTATTTGGCGTCAGTAAAAAATGGCAGGCGCAGGAAAGAAATCAGCACGACGACGTAGTTATAGACAAGAAAAAATACAAGTTTTAGCTACAAGATGATTTATTCACGTTTAGAGTGCAATTTCACAAACAGTAAGTGCACTTCAACCGGTTCTGCTACAGTAACAGCAACAATAACTAATTAACTGTGACATGTAACAATTCATACCGGGTGACAAATATTATACCGGGTCATGGAAATTCTTACTGATCTATTATTATCAAGAAGTAGCTAAACATGTGTGATGCAAAACATGAAGATGGTCTAAGCGTATATTTACAAGATGGCGCCAGCCAACTACTTGGCAAACTATGTCACAGTTGTTCTCCTAGCATATTTACATTACATTGTACATTTTCGTTAGACGAGCGTCTTCTAAGGCACTAAGACTAGAGGTTTGGTGTCTGAGCGTCTGCTGTGATGACGTGTAACAGCGACGATGACGACGGCGACGATGACGATGATGACGATCGCAGCTAAGCCGATACCGAAAGCGAAAGCTGGCATGCAGATTTCTTCCTCATGAGTCAGAGAAGAGGCTGTAACATAAAAACACCACTGTTAAGTAAATTGTCGGGCGGAACGTCTGGAAAGATTAATAGATTGATAGAATTATAGAGAAAGAAGAGAATAAAATATTCTTTAGTAATAATTTCCATTTTGTTCTGTATATAGTTCCATATCCAGTATGTGACGTTATTCAATCGCATATAATTGAAAATATAAATAACGTGTTAAAATACTACAAATTAGTTCATACTATGTTAATCAATGATAGATAATATATTTAATTGCTTAATTCAATTGAACAGGTTTAATTGGTTTCGTTTAAACTGGATTATATATATTATGTTACCCATGTTACCGAAATATGTATATGATGTATATGTATACCCAGACACGCGCACGTACATACACATCAACACGCACATGCGCGCACACACACATGCGCGCACACACACAAACGCACACGAACAAGCGTACACGCACGCACACGCGTACACGCACGCACGCACGCACGCGCGCACACACACACACG
>NW_014588814.1:0-2099 GCF_000485595.1 Priapulus caudatus | reverse complement strand
TCTATTCTATTCTATTCTATTTCTTCTATTCTATCTATTCTATTCTACTATATCTATATTCTACTTCTATTCTATTTCTGTGGTCAACATGGCGGGCAAACAACCGCAGTCGCATAGTCCTCCACCGTTATTGCTAATGGAGTCGGGCAGAGAGTTCCAGCCAGATACTTCCTTCAGTTCCAGCCAGAGAGTTCCTTCCACTACTGGAAGCACCGTTTCTCGAAGGGGAAGTAGACAGGTTTCTTGGGCAGTCGCCGAACACAAAGCCGGCAGCAGCAGGTCCCAGCCGTCCATCTGCTGTTGGTCCGGCTAGTTCGATGGAAACATTTACTATGTTTGATCGCCCAGACGAGAGGACAGCAGATCCGTTCTCTAGCACAGAACATCAACAGCACCATCCGCCTTCATCCACGTCAGGTATCTGCAATTTATTTTAATACATTCAACACGATCAAAACGGTAGTGAGTTATTCATATTAGTCACATTTACTGATTTAGTGCTGAAATAGTACGAAATAATCTCATTCGTCATACCCGTACGGTAGGCCTATATGTCGTTTGACTGGCCCTGCCCCTAGTCTAGAGTATAGATTATAATTTATAGATACAATACAGAATCGGGTCATAGACTAGCGCCGTTTGACTCGGTCTCACCCCCCCCCCCCCACGCACGCTCACACTAATCTACAGTGTGTTGTATCAGTTATTCCACGACGATTGTGGGTACAGTGAGGTGTACAGAGCTTTTGGGCCCGAAAATTTCAAATGGCATGTTGGGTTACGCCGCCCGATTTCACCCAATTCCCTAGATTCATTGGAGTCGAATGTCGGTGTGTTGTAATGATAGCCATAACAGTTGTTGAGGTGGCCAGAGGTAAACACAGATGGAAATTTAAAGTAGGCAGTGGATATTTAATCATACGGGCAGAGTATCCACTTCCGCTATTTACCGTACACCACATTTGATTGGCTAGTATATTGCGGCTGGCGTATATAGTGATGCGGCCCATGATGCCGAGTCTCGACGAAGGACACTGTGTCTTCCAATCCAGGCATAACGCGCACACCTCCCCTATAAGATTATTAAGGTGGGACCCATGCACCGGTACCAATACTCCGATCTCATGCCAGAAACTAGGGGCGTTCTGCTTAGGCTGGTAAGCGGTTTCCTAGCGATAGAGGTTTTGGCAGGGCAAAAACAGAAGAAATACCCGCACGCCGTTTAGGCGGCACTGCGCTACATCTATGTGTTAAAATTTTCGCATCGTGCCGAATCGGAATAACCCTGGGGCCCTTCCTCGTTGATGGCATGAATGGGGCGTCAACGACGTGACCGCGTTCCTGCGTGTAGGTGTTTCGCGAGACTGTTGCTTTTTCGGTAAATAATGAAAGGCCCGGCCGATGCATTTCGCACCGAAGTGGAAATTTAGGCATTTTTACCGCGCTTTCAAAAGGAACAAGTGGCGTAATTCATTGAAGCATTGGAAGTTTTTCTTAAATTAAATAACTTCGAAAATTCCTTAACCGCGCTACTCATCTGTTTTAGCCAATGAACGTAGCTGTGTTTGTGAAAACGTCTTGCCCGCGCACCTTTGTGCTTGGCTTATGCGGGGCCTCGAAAGATGAAATATCGGAGGCAAGGCACCTCGCAACCCACGTGTTTGTTTACGATAATATATTATAGCTTTGTGACTACGGTGTTTCGGGAGTTTCTGCGATGATAAATCCCCTCCCCTCGTAATTTTCTCACATTTCTTGAATGGTGCATGAAGCATTTTACAAATTTAGTGAGTGTACCAGTTAGTCCAGCGGATATGTCACATGTAAGTAGGCCTACTAACCGTATATGTTTCACATACGTTCGATCACCTATTTTGCAACAAGGCGGTCCGATCAATTGTGCCAAAATTGTGTGAAGATTTGATTTTATTGAGACGTTCCAAAACGCCCTGTGGTAACAAGGATAAGAGAGTATGGCAAGATTGAGAACTGTAGCATAAACAACGATTCGGCTTGCTCTCACAACATGCTCTCTATCCTTGAGCCGCTGCCTCATCAGTCTTTGTACGTCAATGCACGTGGCCAAAGAGCCATAAACT
>NW_014588813.1:0-2099 GCF_000485595.1 Priapulus caudatus | reverse complement strand
GCAGACGTACCGCACGCACACGCACGGCGGCGCGCACACACAGCACGTGAAATATCGCACGCCACGTAACACACACACGGATAATTACTCGCACGCACGTACACACACCACACACACACAAACACCACACACACACACACACACACGAACACGCACGCACAGCACGCACTACAGCACACATGCACCACACACAACACACGCACGACGCAAACGACACACGACACACCACACACCCCACACACACTACACCCCCGCACGTCACAACAACACACACACACACACACACCACACACACGACACGCACACGCACACGCACACGTCACACACACACACACACACCACACGCACACGCACACGCAACGACGCACGACGCACACGCACACACACACACTTGACACACACAGCACACACGCACACATCACAACACCACACGACACATAAACACGCCTCACAGCAAAACGCACACCGCTCGCGACGACGACTAGCACAAACCTCCGTTTCCGAAAAGGCGGCTAAGCCTAAATAACTTGCGGCCGAGACGAGAGAAAAAAAGAAGAAAAAAAGGAGAAAGAAGGAGAGAGAGAAGAAGAAAGAAGAGAGAGAGAGAGAGAGAGAGAGCGAGAGAGAGAGACTAAGAAAAGGTAAAAGAAATAGAGGGAAAGGAATTGAAACTTGTTTTGTCGTAGGGTAATTGGTAGTCCGATCAGATTCAGCTTGGAATCGTGTGATTTGCAGCCATTATTGTTGTCCGCTCTCAACTGCATTTTTAGATAGTGCTTTCCCCCATCCCCTCTCCTCGTTGCCTTCTCTCGACTCCGTTCCTCTTTTTTCTTCTCGCCGGCGCTCTCTCGTTCTCTAGCTCGCTCTCAATCTTCCTTTCACTCTCTCGCTCATTCGCTCAATATATATATATATACCCCGTGTGTAATGTGATAGTTGTAGCGTGGCGTGCTGGGACATATATACTTGTCGCACGTCAATGATATCATATACTTCGGTTATGCCATGAAAGATTGAAGTTACTTTCTAGTCTTTTCAATCTTCTTCAAGCGTATAAATATAATCCTTGGCAATCTGGTAATGGCCTATACTCCATATCAATCCTTTTAAGCAACTCGCGACTACTTTTGATACACTCCATTTAATATCCTCTCTCTGCACCTCTCGCTCCCTCGCACTTTCTTTCTCACTCTCGCTCTTTAATCCCCGCTCGCCGTCTTTCAAAATGTCTTATAAGTCATAACATCGTCTGAATCATTCTTATAGCGTGGGTAAGATGGGAGCAAGTACCCGGTCGCAGAGTCTATACTGGCACACTTAAATGAAGCAAAAAGATGGTCGAACTTACTTTCACTTTCAAGTCTTCCTGTTGTATTCATGGCTTATACTTAATCAGAACTCTTTTAAGAAACTAGATTCAGACCGTTATATCTTATTTCCCCCTCTCTATCTATCCATATCTCTCTTTCTCTCTCTCTCTCGTATTTCTCTCTCTCCTCTACCTCTTTTTCGCTAGGTCTTTCTCCTCCTCTCCATCACTTACTCTCTCTCGCGCTCTCTCTCTCTCTCTCTCTCTCATCTTCTCTAATATCTATATATATAGTGAAATATATATATAAAAGAGAGAGAGAGAAGGAGAGATTCAGCTAGAGATAAATCTATATTATACTATATCATATATATATATATTTATTTATCTCTATCTGAATCTCTCGCTCATCTCTCTCTCTCTTCTCACTCTTCCCCTCTACCCCATTTTCGCTAGGTCTCTCTCGTCCTCTTCATCACGGTCTCTCGGTCTCTCCTCCGATGCTTTTTATCACTCGCAGTTGCGTTCGTCTATGGCACGCGTTCTTGATGATTAGATAACCGAGGCTGTGCGGGCAGTCGACTCTGACAAGGGCTGAAAAACTTTAGCGAAGAACCAGCGCCGTAAAGCGCCCGATAAGGGACAGAGAGTACTGCTTTACATTAGTTAGTGTGTAGGGGGCAGTGTATTACATCAGTTAGTGTGTAGGGGGCAGTGTATTACATCAGTTAGTGTGTGGGGGCAGTGTATTACATCAGTTAGTGTGTAGGGGGCAGTGTAATACATCAGT
>NW_014588812.1:1349-2099 GCF_000485595.1 Priapulus caudatus | reverse complement strand
GTATATATATATATATATATATATATATATGAGTAAATATAGTGTATAGAATACATCTGTGAGGAAAACAAAGAAAATTAAGCTGGTCATTATGTTGCAGTGAACGATAGTGCGCCGATAGATGGACAATGCATCGAATGGGGTCAAAGGTTAGTGGGTGGGCGCGACGCTACAAGGAGAGGCGTAGGAGATCCAAGGCGCGGTTTGACACTATATACCGCGACCTCGGGGCTAACTTCATTTGCATAGACGAACGTGGCGTCCGATAACAAACAAAATTTGTTGTTGTTGTTCTGCTCTTGTTGCTCCGGCTCTACCTGCAATCATAAAATAATAAAAATTTAACGCGCAACAGGGCCTGCTTTAGTTTCAGTTTGTATTGTATATTTTGTATTTAGTTTGGTTTTTATATACCGGTAGAATAAAACGTGTAATTTGTTTGTGGCTAATCGTTCAGGATCTTCACCACTCGATGAATTTTGACCAGCACACGACATTAGAGGTACACCGTTCAAATTGCATTCAAATCAAACTCTTGCAAACACCTGCCGTCTATGTGTGCGCTAGAATATATGAATACTATTATGTAATTATCTATTTTGGAATAAAGATGCTCAGCAAATAATTAGTTAATCATTTAACGCTTACACAATTACACAATTAGCTACTGAGCGAATGATTGGGCTGTGCAGAATATAGCACAAGCTATATATATATATATATATATATATATATATATATATATATATA
>NW_014588812.1:0-795 GCF_000485595.1 Priapulus caudatus | reverse complement strand
CACCTACACGCACCTACACGTGCGCACGCCAGCACGCATGCACGCTCGCGCGCACGCACGCACGCATGCACGCACGCACACAGACACCTACACGCACCTACACGTGCGCACGCCAGCACGCATGCACGCTCGCGCGCACGCACGCACGCATGCACGCACGCACACAGACACCTACACGCACCTACACCCGCGTTCGCCAGCACGCATGCACGCTCGCGCGCGCACACGCACGCACACAGACACCTACACGCACCTACACCCGCGTACGCCAGCACGCATGCACGCACGCTCGCACGCGCGCTGGCACCTAAACGTGCTGACGCAGGCGCGCACGCATGCACGCACGCACGCACGCACCTCAACATGCGCACATCAACACGCGCGTGCACTCTCGCTGTAGCTTTAGATGTCATCTCGCTGTCAAATGTCACAAGTAATTGTTAAATAAAGCGTTGTCCCCGTTGGCCCTCACAACTCTGTACGCAACGCCCGCAACTACTACAGTTAAGCGGAAAAATGGAAAACGGAAAAATACACTATACACTATATATATACAATACACCATACACTTATAATAGTGCCAGACCACTGCTAGAATTACACGGAAAAATTAGAAATTAACGTAAAGGAAAGTAAACACACTACATAAACTACATACTACATACACTATATACTATACATAAACTATACACTGTATACTATACGTACTATCAAGCGCTATTAATACATGTATTCTTAGCTGCTGGTACTATATATATATATATATATATATATATATGAGTATATATATATATA
>NW_014588811.1:1701-2099 GCF_000485595.1 Priapulus caudatus | reverse complement strand
CACTCTATCTCGCTCTCTCTCTTCTTTCTCTCTCTCTCTCTCTCTCTCTCTCTCTCTCTCCTTCTCTCTAACATCGCTCCAGAATATCTGTCGGCTCCCTTTGAAAGGTAGCGGCGTTCCTACATGTGTGTGTGCGTGCGTGCGTGCGTGCGTGCGTGCATGCGTGCGTGCGTGCGTGCGTGCGTGCATGCGTGCGTGTGTGCTGCAACGGCTGCTGGTGATGGCTCTCCGGATCCGCTTAGCGGTTAAAAGCAGCAGCAGCAGCTCTCTCCACCATATGTCTTCTACAGATAGATGTCAGACCTCTACCGATGACGTTGTAAAGTCCGTGAGGCATTGTCGCGTGGTTGTCAACGTATATCCCTCTTGACGACAGTGTCACTCATACGCGTGATGTA
>NW_014588811.1:0-458 GCF_000485595.1 Priapulus caudatus | reverse complement strand
AGAGAGAGAGAGAGAGAGAGAGAGAGAGAGAGAGAGAGAGAGAGAGAGAGAAAGAAAGAGAGACAGACAGAGAGAGAGAGAGAAAATGTAGGCCCACACCCCCTCCACACGCGTGGTTCGTGTGCTAGCCCGTGTACCTGCACTAGCAATGATTACTGGGATTGCGATGGGCGACATCCCGTCCGCTGCATTGCGGATTTGCAAATGTCTGCTTTCTAGAATTGCGCCACGTCACTGCCACGTCACTGCCACGTCACTGCCACGTCACTGCCACGTCACTGCCACGTCGAATCAAAGAACCGCACCGATCGCTAAATGTCAGCAGGATAGCGTGACGTCATGTGACGTCACCGCGCCGCGCTGTCTCACGCGAACTGTCCGCGACGCGTTGCTCGCGAGAGATGACGACGACGATGACGATGACGACGACGATGACGATGATGATGACGATGACGATG
>NW_014588810.1:1762-2099 GCF_000485595.1 Priapulus caudatus | reverse complement strand
ACAGTCCTGCGAGCAAGCTTATAACTAATTAACAAGCCTACAGGCCTGCTAGCAAGCTTATAACCAATTGACAAGCCTACAGTCCTGATAGCAAGCTTATAACCAATTAACAAGCATACAAGCCTGCTAGCAAGCTAACAAGCCCCTTAAGAAGCCTACAGGCCTGCTAGCAAGCTTATAACCAATTAACAAGCCTACAGTCCTGATAGCAAGCTTATAACCAATTAACAAGCATACAAGCCTGCTAGCAAGCTAACAAGCCCCTTAAGAAGCCTACAGGTCTGATATCAAGCTTATAACCCATCAACAAGCCTACAGTCCTGCGAGCAAGCCTGCT
>NW_014588810.1:0-419 GCF_000485595.1 Priapulus caudatus | reverse complement strand
AGGCCTCTAGGTTCCATAATGGGTTATAAGCTTGCTAGCAGGCCTGTAGGCTTCTTAAGGGGCTTGTTAGCTTGCTAGCAGGGCTTGCAAGTTGTGTGTTAGCAAGCTAACAACCCCTTAAGAAGCCTACAGTCCTGCTAGCAAGCTTATAACCAATTAACAAGCCTATCAAGCTAACAAGCCCCTTAAGAAGCCAACAGGTCTGCTAGCAAGCATATAACCAATTAACAAGCCTTACAGGTCTGCTAGCAAGCTTATAATCCCTTAACAAGACTACAGGCCTGCTATCAAGCTTATAACCCATTAACAAGCCTACAGGCCTGCTAGCAAGCTTATTACCCAGTAAGAAGCATACAGGCCTGCTAGCAAGCTAAAAAGCCCCTTAACCAGCCTACAGGCCTGCTAGCAAGCTAACAAGC
>NW_014588809.1:0-2099 GCF_000485595.1 Priapulus caudatus | reverse complement strand
ATAATAATAATAATAATAATAATACATAATAATAATAATAATAATAAAACATGTTAGTATGATAATCATATATAGTTTGTCTAAATGTAGTGTCTGTAATGCTGTTGGTAAAAGCAGGACAATGAAGCAATGCCGTTACCATTCTTCCTTTAGCAGGGTCGTGTGTTTTGCGGGGAAGCTCTACCCTTCTCTCTCCCCCTTAATTCTAACCACTCGCTTGTTATCTTGGGCAACCTCCGGTTATTTATTTTTACACCCATTTTGTTCAGACCGTGGATAAGGAAGATGGGATGCCTCCTCCACAAACCAGCAGAGAACAACTGATGCAATGTATTGTGGAATTTGGTGGAAGGGCTAGCCTGAAAAAGGTGCTTCTGTCAACCTATCGATTTATCTAGCTGGCTGTCTATCCGTCTATCTATTTAATTTTCTGTAAATCTATCTATCTATTCATCTATCTATCTATCTATCTATCTATCTATCTATCTATCTATCTATCTATCTACCTATCTATCTATCTATCTATCTATCTATCTATCTAACCACCCACCCATCCATCTATCCTCCATCTCCACCATCATCATATCTAATCCATCCATCCTCTCATCCATCTCCATCATCTCCATCCATCTCCAATCCTCTATCATCCTCATCCATCCATCCTCCATCCAATCTCCAATCGATTCTCATCCATCCATCCATCCATCCATACACTCTACGAGATCCATCCCCGTCATTCATACAATCCTCCATCCATCATCGATCCGTCCGTCCGTCACGTCAAGATCCGCTCGTCGTCGTCCGTCACGTCGATCGATCGTCCGTAGTCCGTCCGTCAAATCCGTACCGTCCATTCGACCGTCGTCGTCCGTCGCTCGTCCGTCGTCCGTCGTCCGTCAGTCCGTGCCGATCCGAGTCGTCCGTCGTCATCGTACGTACATTCCCGTAAGGTATCTGGAGGGGCTCTGGTGCACGACTAATGTTCTCGAAATCTACTAGCAAGTAACGATATTTGACGTGTGACGAAGAACACGCACGTATTCGAAATTGGTTCTATAACGTCCACGATTATTTGCAGGATGCCACAACTCGAACGAATGTGGAAGATTTGGCGGGAATGTAACTCCGCTGCGCGAGGATTGGCGCTCTACGCAGAAGGCTGATGGAGACAGCGTTGTCGACGTGGAAGAATGTGGAGGAATGTGTGAGGGCATAAATCTATCGTCGCCAGATTTGGGCGTGAATCACGCAAGGTGGCGCGTGAGGGACGACAAGCCACCGCAAACGTGAGGGGAACAAACGCTGTGTGGGCAACGGGTGTTGTTAATTAGCCGAGGTTCAAAGATGCTGAGGTTACCGGAGGCGGTTTTTCCTGAATTCGCCCAGCCGTCATTACGCACAGAAGCAGCGGCGTCTCTGATGTAGCGATTCACCGTCGAAGATCGGATCATCGAAAAGGTCCGGATTCAAAACCGGAATCCCTGCATATTAAGCGCAGCCACGGTCTCTGTTAACGTTATCATGGCGCCATGCGCACGATAGCGCATCATGAGCGGAGAGGGAGTATGACGTTCTAATATTTAAATGAGTACGCAGATCCGCCTATATCGAAGGCGACGCCATTAAACGGGAAGAGAATGGCAAGCGAAATGCTTCTTGCCTGAGTTTAATTCTTAGAGGCTTCTTCGTTAATGTCGATGGCAGCAATGGGGAGGGTAATTCTAACTACAATAATCTTAAATAATAATAATATATATAATAATATAATATATATATATAATATAGTATGCACGTCATGAATTGACTCAAGAATTCCTTAGTGTGATTTAATGCGTTGACACACAGATCGAATAACACTGTATTTATGTCACGCGACATTCTTGTGTATTAACATGGATGTGTAGTGTTATTTATACACATACAATACTCGTAGCGGTTTAATGCACACGAGACCTTAGTGGGTTTTAACTCGCAGCGAATAACGGCTTATGCTAGATAATCAGGGTGTAAATGTAAGTTATTGTCTAATCACGAAGTCTTTTATCGTCACAATATTCTGTAGCGTTAGAGTCTTTTATCTAAGTTTCTCGACTTCTTTT
>NW_014588808.1:1692-2099 GCF_000485595.1 Priapulus caudatus | reverse complement strand
ATTACTGATAATCAAGGCAGTGGTAACACTAACGATAGCAGTACTGATAATCAAGGCAGTGGTAACACTAACGATAGGCAGTACTGATAATCAAGGCCGTGGTAACACTAACGATAGCAGTACTGATAATGAAGGCAGTGGTAATACTAACGATGGTGGTACTGATAATCAAAGCAGTGGTAACACTAACGATGGTGTTACTGATAATCAAGGCAGTGGTAACACTAACGATAGCAGTACTGATAATCAAGGCAGTGGTAACACTAACGATGGTGTTACTGATAATCAAGGCAGTGGTAACACTAACGATAGCAGTACTGATAATCAAGGCAGTAGTAACACTCACGATGATGGTACTGATAATCAAGGCAGTGGTAACACTAACGATAGCAGTACGGATAATCAAG
>NW_014588808.1:0-241 GCF_000485595.1 Priapulus caudatus | reverse complement strand
TAACGATAGCAGTACTGATAATCAAGGCAGTGGTAACACTAACGATGGTGGTACTGATAATCAAGGCAGCAGTAACACTAACGATGGTGGTACTGATAATCAAGGCAGCAGTAACACTAACGATGGTGGTATTGATAATCAAGGCAGTGGTAACACTAACGATAGCAGTACTGATAATCAAGGCAGTGGTAACACTAACGATGGTGGTATTGATAATCAAGGCAGTGGTAACACTAACGAT
>NW_014588807.1:0-2100 GCF_000485595.1 Priapulus caudatus | reverse complement strand
CTCCGCCACTGCTTCAAGTGCAACCGCCCACTCCACGTTACGCCACGCGCCATTTTGTTTCATCATCGGCGTGGTCAAACGATCTGGGGCATTAATGCCTTGATAGCTAAAACGATCTCTATCCGATATCCAGCATTCATTAACGTCTTCATTTTCTCTGGAGACAACACGCACTAATTGATGTTTAAAAACATGCAAGTTGACGTTTGATCCGACGCTATCATGCGATGCTATTGACGGTGTTTGAATGACTTCCCAAGGACGCGCTTTATAACGTGAAGGTTTCGCGGTTAGCGCACCAACAGGACAGATATCAATAATATTGCCTGATAATTCAGAAGTAAGGCTATGCTCAACAAAGGTACTAATTTCCATGCGATCGCCACGACCGATAGCACCCATTTCGCGCATTCCGGCAATTTCTTCGCCAAAACGTATACAGCGAGTACACTGGATACAGCGTGTCATTTCAGTCGCCACCAAAGAGCCAATATCCTTATCTACCACCACACGTTTGACTTCATGGAAATGGGTCGCACTGCCGCCTGCACTCATGGCGACATCTTGCAGCTCGCACTCACCACCCTGATCACAAATAGGGCAATCCAGTGGATGATTGATCAGCAAGAATTCCATATTATCTTTTTGTGCTGATAAGGCTTTTTCAGAACGTGTCCACACCTTCATACCTGCATTCACAGGCGTAGCACAGGCAGGCATTGGCTTGGGTGCTCGCTCTACTTCGACGAGGCACATACGACAGTTTGCCGCGACAGATAATTTTTTGTGATAGCAGAAACGTGGTATATGAACACCCGCAGCATCAGCAGCCTCAATCAACATTGAACCAGGTTTTGCCTGAATCTCTTGATCGTTGATTTCGATTGTGACTAATTCTTCACTCATCCTGTTCTTATCCTAGCTAAGGCCAACATCTACTAATTTAATTATCAAACGGCTATCATTGAATAGCGCTTAGAACTTATTTAGATTTCACCATCGAGCAACCATGCTCAACGTAATACACAAATTCTTCTCTAAAGTGCTGTATAAAACTCCATACGGGCATCGCCGCCGCTTCACCTAACGCACAGATAGTGCGACCTTCTATTTTATGCGCCACATCATCTAAGCGATCGATGTCTTCCAAGGTGCCTTTACCTTCTACAATCCGTGTCAGCATGCGGTACAACCAACCCGTGCCTTCACGACAAGGGGTACATTGTCCGCACGACTCAGAAAAATAGAAACGCGAGATTCGGTGTAGCAACTTGACCATATCGGTGGTCTCATCCATGACCATCACCGCACCCGAGCCAAGGTATGAACCTGCTTTGGCAATGGTGTCGTAATCCATGGTCAATTCCATCGCGATATCGGCAGGCATCACCGGAACCGAAGAACCACCGGGAATCACGGCTTTCAGCTGGTGTCCATTACGAACTCCACCGGCCATTTCGAGCAGTTCACGAAACGGAATCCCCATCGGCACTTCATAATTACCCGGATTATTCAAATGCCCCGACATGGAAAATAATTTTTCACCGCCCGAACCTTCCACCCTAAATCCCTAAACCATTCACCACCATTACGCAAAATCACGGGGATAGAGGAAAGAGTTTCGGTATTGTTAATGGTGGTAGGACGACCGTATAAACCAAAACTTGCTGGAAAAGGAGGCTTAAAACGTGGCTGACCTTTTTTGCCTTCTAAAGACTCCAACAGCGCTGTTTCTTCACCACAAATATAGGCTCCGGCACCTAATGAGCCGTGCAGTTCAAAATCAACACCAGAACCAAGAATATCTTTTCCGAGAAAACCCGCCTCATAGGCTTCTTTTACCGCTTGTTCAAAACGAATAAATGGCTCGTCTAAGAACTCACCGCGCATGTAGTTGTAACCTACGGTTGCGCCGATGCAATAACCCGCTATCGCCATACCTTCCACTAAAGCATGTGGATTAAAACGCAATAAATCACGGTCTTTACAGGTGCCCGGCTCCGACTCATCCGAATTACACACAATGTATTTCTGTCCCGGCATATTGCGTGGCATAAAGCTCCACTTCATACCCGTAGGGAAACCTGCTCCACCACGACC
>NW_014588806.1:0-2100 GCF_000485595.1 Priapulus caudatus | reverse complement strand
TGTGTGTGTGCTGTGTGGGCGGGGGGGTTCGCAGTCGCCATCTACATTAAGGCGTTAGGATGTCATACTGTCGTGATATGTCTCCTTGCCCAGTTATCACACATGCAGCAGGTACGTATATATATATATATATATGTTTTTCTTTTTGCCATACGACCGTAAACTCGTGCCGGATTCGCGGATGGTAACACTTTCGTTGCGGCAGAACGTGGAATGTGTCCCCGCGGGTGCTCCGCGCCAGCACCATCTCACCAGCCTTACGGACACAGCCGCTATACTAGATCGCAGAGCAATGAGAAGGAGAATTCCGGGAGAGATATATTGCGAGAGAGACCAGAAAGAGAGAGCAGAGACGAGAAGACGAACGCAGAGCGAAAGAGAGAAAGAGAGAGAGTGCGAGTGAATCGCGTGCTGGAACAACGCATAAGTGGTGCGTAAAAGACTGCCGCAAGCGATACGAGAGAAAATAATAATATACTAGCCGGGCATACACGCGCTTGCCCGGGGAGACAAGTGGCGTTGACTCAGTTGTGGACCGCCCTTGCGTTAAAGGGAACAATACCCAAAAAAATCGAACTATCTATCTATATCATGCCACAATCACATTCATACAGTCATCCATCCATCGCATGCCATATGCCATCCCATCCCATTCCATCGCCCCGCATATCTCATCCCAATCCCATATTCCCATCCCATCCATATCCCATCGCATCGCCATCTCATCGCATCACAGGGCCATGCCATACCATAGCCATGCCCATCCAATCCCAATCCCATCCCATCCTATCCCACCATCCCATTTGCCATCCCATAGCATGCCATCCATCCATCCCAGCAGTAAAAAATAATAACGAAATCAAAAATAAAAGTCATTAAATAAAAAAGTCAAAAATTATTAAATAATAAAATAAAATTATATAGAAAATATAATAAATCTTGAATATGCTAACCTACATAGGCCTTCCGCTTGAAGGTGTTCCCGTCAGTTTGCGCTATCATTATCTATCTACCATATTTAATTCTGGCATTTTACATAAAACGTTTAAAATGTGGCTAAAAAAATTTGAAAATTAACGCGTGAATACGGCAGAAGTACATACTAAACAGTCCAAAAGTATAAGAAAACAAAACATTTTCCGAGCTGCGATTCGAACCCAGAATCAATTTTAGGAGTCCGATGCTTTACCATCGGCCTACTGGCGCCGTTATGCGTTAATACACCAGGCATTCACACGCTACGCCATCTATTGATGATTATAAATTTTTATAAATTTTTTAACTTTTAACTTTTATGAAATTTCAGCCAGCAACCACGCTGCTGATTCTGAAATATATTTAGTTTTCCTCTAGACTGAGGAGTTCTCTTAAGTATGCGCGAAACACACAATTCGGCTGAAACAAACTTTATATATATAGTATATAGAAAGAAAGAGATAGTAATTAATAGTGCAGAGGGCTGAAGTGCGAGAAACGAAAGTGAGATCGAGTGAAAGAAGACAGAGGGCCGAGAGAAAGGGCAATACAAACAGAAGATTTAGAGCGATAGAAAGAAAGCGAGAAAGCGAAAGAGAGAAAGAGAGAAATAGAAATCGAATGAGAAAGGCGAGGAGCGAAGAAAAGGAGAAATGAGAAAGAAAGCGAGAGAAGAGAGAGAGAGAGAGAGAGAGAGAGAGAGAGAGGGCCAGAAAGCGAGAGAAAGCGAGAGAAAGCGAGACAGTTTCATCGAGTTCTTACAAGAGAACTCGGGATTTCTCATTCGTCCCAAAGAGCTTCAGCAATCGAGTGAAAGAGCGATAAAGATAATAGTACTGGGGGATGATAGTAGTGGGAGCCATGCTGTGTCTAGCATGGCCCGCATGCGTCGCGGTCACCCGCCCGACAGCCCGCCCGTAACGACGTCGACAGACGACAATTACAGCGTCGGCACGGCGCTCGCTGATCTAGCGTTCTGTCGGACCCTGTAGCCGTGGCCGCCACTTCTGGAATCAATGTCCGCAGATCAATGCCGAGAGAGCATCTCCGAAGTCGCATCTGCTCTGTACGAACGAACAAACGCTGTATATATACGCTCTCGCGCGCGCTCTCTCTCTCTCTCTC
>NW_014588805.1:1604-2100 GCF_000485595.1 Priapulus caudatus | reverse complement strand
CCGCCCATCTCTAGCCTCTCTCTCTCGCCCTCTCTCGCTCCCCTCCCCCCTCGCTCCCTCTCCCCCTCTCGCTCCTTTCCCCCTCTCGCTCCCGCTCCCCCTCTCGCTCCCCCTCCCCCTCTCGCGCCCTCTCTTGCCCCTCTCTCGCCACTCCCCTCCTCAGAGCGTCCTTGCTGTGTGCAGACGTGGCGATAGATTTATCATTCATTAATCAGTTAGCTTGGCCTTTGTGAGGACCGCTTACTCGCAGCGTGTGTGAGCACGCTCACCGCCTCCCCCTCCTCCCCCTCCTCCTCCTCCTCCTCCTCCTCCTCCTCCTCGCCTTCCTCCCTCCTCCCCTCTTCCCCTCTTCCCCTCCTCCCCTCTTCCCCTCCTCACTCTTTCCCTCCTCCCCTTCCTCCCCCTCCTCCCCTCCTCCCCTCCTCTTCCTCCTCCCCTCCTCCTCCTCCTCTGTCTCCTCCCCTCCTCCCCACCTCCCCTTCCTCTTCCTCCTCCT
>NW_014588804.1:1698-2101 GCF_000485595.1 Priapulus caudatus | reverse complement strand
GTGTGTGTGTGTGTGTGTGTGTGTGTGTGTGTGTGTGTGTGTGTGTGTGTGTGTGTGTGTGTGTGTGTGTGTGTGTGTGTGTGTGTGTGTGTGTGTGCGTGTGTCTGAATGTGTGTGTGTGTGTGTGTGTGTGTGTATGTATAAGCTAGAAGCATGCGCGGAGAAGAGAGAGAGAGGCACAGGCGTCAGGTTACATAAGGTATTAGCAGGGCTAGTGAGTCTACTAACGATGCAATAATAGCAGCTCTGTGTGCGACGTTAACGTCTCAATAATAGCCATCGTCTGCTATCAGCATCTAATCATCATCGTCATCATCATCATCATCGTCTGCTATCAGCATCTAATCATCATCGTCATCATCATCATCATCGTCTGCTATCAGCATCTAATCATCATCGTCAT
>NW_014588804.1:0-305 GCF_000485595.1 Priapulus caudatus | reverse complement strand
TATATATATATATATATATATATATATATGTGCGGATCAAGAAAGACGACGGATTTCTATAAAGATATAAAGTACCGTTAGTTGAGCAACGTCGGTCGATCAAGTTTTTAGGTTTATCGCGCTAACGGATGAAAGATTGAGCTGAGTGCTGCAGCAATAGCTATGCTGAGCGTATTAACTCATACACACGCATACACGCACACACGCACACGCACGCACACACACACACACACACACACACGCGTACACGCACGCACACACACACACACACACACACACACACACACACACACACACACGCACAC
>NW_014588803.1:1555-2101 GCF_000485595.1 Priapulus caudatus | reverse complement strand
GCTCTCTCTCTCTCGCTCTCTCTCTCTCTCTCTCTCTCTCTCGCTCTCTCTCTCTCTCTCTCTCCGTCTCTTTCTGGCTTTCTCTCTCTTTCTTTCTCTCTCTCCATTCCTCCCTCCCTCCCCCCGCTGCATCGTCTGCATGTCTGCCCCCCCCGTGCTTCATATCACGGGAGGCTTTCTCTTGCGAAAAACAACATTTTCGTTGCAGCCGCCGTCACGTCGACTCGGCTACGCTGCCTCAAGTGCACCCATTCATGCGATTGTTTGTGGTTTAAGGAAAAGCCGGGGGCTGTTAGCCGAACGCTGGAATGCGAGACACGTCGCAGAGAGAGAGAGAGGAGAGAGAGAGAGAGAGAACCCGTGCACGAGAGAGACTATTCCCACGTGCATTCGGAAGAGAGAATATGTAGATTCGGTGTGTTGTTTTTTTACGATCGCACGCACGTATACAACATCTTAAATCTTATGTCTGTGCTGCCGCCATATCCCTCCCGCACGGGTAGGACGTCGTATCCCTTCCGCCGATAGCAACAACGTCGTATCCCT
>NW_014588803.1:0-402 GCF_000485595.1 Priapulus caudatus | reverse complement strand
AGAGAGAGAGAGAGAGAGAGAGGAGAGAGAGAGAGAGAGAACCCGTGCACGAGAGAGACTATTCCCACGTGCATTCGGAAGAGAGAATATGTAGATTCGGTGTGTTGTTTTTTTACGATCGCACGCACGTATACAACATCTTAAATCTTATGTCTGTGCTGCCGCCATATCCCTCCCGCACGGGTAGGACGTCGTATCCCTTCCGCCGATAGCAACAACGTCGTATCCCTTCCGGCGATAGCAACAACGTCGTATCCCTCCCGTCGATAGCAACAACGTCGTATCCCTCCCGTCGATAGCAACAACGTCGTATCCCACTCGTCGATAGCAACAACGTCGCATCCCTCCCGTCGATAGCAACAACGTCGTATCCCACTCGTCGATAGCAACAACGTCGCATCC
>NW_014588802.1:1654-2102 GCF_000485595.1 Priapulus caudatus | reverse complement strand
CTGCTGCTACTACTACTACTGCTGCTACTGCTGCTACTGCTGCTGCCGCTGCCGCTACTGCTGCTACTGCTACTGCCGCTGCCGCTGCTGCTACTGCTACTACTGCTGCTACTGCTGCTGCTGCTACTACTACTACTGCTGCTACTACTGCTGCTACTGCCGCTGCCGCTCTCGGCTGTGTGCTCTGGGTGGGCCTGGGCGATATATAGCGCCTCTTTATACATACTTTATACTCTTCGTCGTCTTCTTATCTCTCAAATTTTCCTCTACCTCCCCCGTCTTCCTTTACCTCCCCGTCTTCCTTTACCTCTCCCCGTCTTCCTTTACCTCTCCCCGTCTTCCTTTACCTCCCCCCGTCTTCCTTTACCTCTCCCCGTCTTCCTTTACCTCCCCCCGTCTTCCTTTACCTCCCCCCGTCTTCCTTTACCTCTCCCCGTCTTCCTTTACC
>NW_014588802.1:0-386 GCF_000485595.1 Priapulus caudatus | reverse complement strand
TGTGTGTGTATCTTCTGTGGTTTGCTCATTGACACGGCGTGTCTTAATCTGGGGAATATAACCTATTATGTGCTGCGCGTCGCACACACGCACACCTTTGTACCATTGTGCATGATGTCTATATATGTGTGTGTGAATGAGAGCAGTAGCAGTAGCAGCAGGAGCTAGTAGCAGCAGCAGCAGCGGCGGCGGCGGCGGCAGTAGCAGCAGTAATAGCGTCATCATCATCATCATCAGCAGCAGCAGCAGCAGAGCGGCGGCGGTGGCGGTGCAGCAGTAGCAATGCGTCATCATCATCATCATCAGCAGCAGCAGCAGCGGCGCGGTGCGGCAGCAGCAGCAGCAATGCGTCATCATCATCATCATCAGCAGCAGCAGCAGCAGCG
>NW_014588801.1:0-2102 GCF_000485595.1 Priapulus caudatus | reverse complement strand
GAGAGAGAGAGAGAGAGAGAGAGAGAGAGAGAGAGAGCGAGCGAGCGAAAAAGGAAACGAGTGAGAGCATTCAATAGGAAATGGAAAAAAACCTAATCAACTCCGCCGTGTGAGTCGATAGCCACAAAGCGCCCTCTGGTGGCTGACGTCATCTGAATGCACAAACGACAATATACACGGGATGCGTTGCACCCGCGGCCATTTTTTTAAAGTACATCGCGATCGCTACGGGGTACAGTGGAAGCTAGAGGTACGGGGTACAGAGAAAGCTAGAGGTACGGGGTACCAAGGAAGCTAGAGATACGGGGTACAAAGGAAGCTAGAGGTACGGGATACAGAGGAAGCTAGAGGTACGGGGTACAGTGGAAGCTAGAGGTACGGGGTACAGTGGAAGCTAGAGGTACGGGGTACAGAGGTTTTCCGTTTCGCGCAGCGCCCTACATCAACTGGGCCAGATTCTGCAGCGCCCTCGTGTCGCTATATTCTGACTGATTTTTATGTTGAAAACGCTTCGCAGCAGCAGACAGCAGAGAAGTAAAGAGAGAGATTGAGTGAGAGAAATGGAAGAGAGGGAGCGCGCGTCGTTGCGCGCGCGCGCGAGAGAGAGAGTTAGAGAGACGACGATGAGAGAGAGAGAGTCAGGAGACGGGGAGGGGGCGGTTAGTCCTAGACATTCAATTAGGCTCTTTAAGGCGCACTCCTCCGTCAATCACCTCGTACAAGTATAATATACAGAATTATCTTTCTTGGTCGGTTTGGCCACAGTGACGCTCTCAATGTCCATTCGCTGCCGATGGCTGGCACGCCAGGTGGCAATTGACAAACTTCTCGCTTTCGTCCGTCCCATCGAGATAGAGACGAGAGAGTACGAATCGTTACAACTGCTCTTGTACATTTACTGGTAGATGATCGGGGGCAACGGAGGAAGCTAAATTTTTTCTACTATTATTTTCCATTTTTTCGTGCGCCACCCAATTATGCGTTGGACTTGGCGCTCCAGCAGCGACGCGACGGTCACGCAGTGTATTTCTGGCGGTCCGGCGCGAGGACGTTGTCAATCCGTCTCGCTATCGTGTTATATTTTACATGTAATTCTTCTATCGACGGAGGCAGATGGTCGCGCTGCTTCTAGCTCTGTTAGGGAGCAAGATCAAAATTCCATCTAGACAAATAAGCGCAGGCCCGTCAATAAGGCACCTCGAGTTTCGCCTCCTGTAGCCTTTCCTCACTGTACCCGTTTACACTCTAAGCTTCCTCTCGCGGAGCGTAACTTAGCTTACCCCCGTTCAGCCTCTAGCTTCTTCGTTGCTACACCGTACCTCTTTAACTTCCTGCTGTTTCATCCCATACGTACCTCTTTCCGTAGTCTTCTTCCTTGTACCGTTCCCTCTAGGCTTCCTCTGTACCTGCAGTACCTCTAGCTTCTCGGTCTTACCCCGTTACGGCTCTAGCCATTCTTCTGTACCCCGTACCTCTAGCTTCCTCTGTATTCCGGTATTTCTCTAGCTTTTTTCTCTGTATACTCCGTACCTACTATGCCGCTTCCTCTTGTACCCCCGTACCCTTCTTAGTGCTCTCCTCGTGGTATCCTCCGTTACCTTTTTCTAGGCTCTCTTCTGCTCTATCCCCGTACCGTCCTAGCTTCTTCTGGTGAACCCCCGTACTCCTAGCGTCCTTGTACCCTGTACAGCTCAAGCTTCCTCTTGTTACCCCGCTTACCGCTAGTTCTCTGTATCCCGTTCGTACCGTCTAGTCTTCTTCGTGGTACCCCTGTACCTCTTAGCTTTCTTCTGTACCCGTTTTCTTCTAGCTTCCTCTGTCATTTTCCCGTACTCTAGCTTTCTCTGTACCTCGTACTCTAGGCTCCTCCTGTATCCCGCTACCCTCTTATCGCCTTTCTTCTTGTATTATAATACCCCGTACTCTAGCTTCTTCTGTACCCGGTTACCTCTTACGCGGTCCTTCTGTACCCCGCTACGCTCTAAGCTTCTCTGTACCCCAGTACCTCCTACGCTTCCTTTGTTACCCCGCTTACCTCCTTAGCTTCTCCTGCTGACCTGTCCTCAAGCTTCTCAGGTCATTTGTCACGTACGTCTAGCTCT
>NW_014588800.1:1441-2102 GCF_000485595.1 Priapulus caudatus | reverse complement strand
ACACACACACACACACACACACACACACACACACACACACACACACACACACACACACACACACACACACACACACACACACACACACACACACACACACACACACCAACCGAATGAACAAACGACTGACAGGTATATATTTCTATACGAACTAAATTCAAACCCTTTGAACAATCGAAGCCAAAAAAAAACAGAGCACACACTAACTAGAAAACACCTTTTCGTCAACGGTGTAATTTCCCGTAATCGTCCGGCAGACGATGGTTAGACAGATTAGCTGTCAGTCTAGGAAAACATAGTGACTCATACGAACAGGTAGTGTAGCCTCAGGTGGGCATTGCTTCTCGCTATACCGGATTCTAAGAGTGCCTAACGCGGCATCACCACGGTGTATCGATGCTTGGAACGGGGACCGTAGCCTCTGGGGGAGGGGGGGGGGGGCTAGGTGTGCAGCGGCCGCCACACTATGCACGTTAACTGGTCTAATATCTAAATGTTGTTAATGGTGTCTGTCTCCGAGTGGCTTTTCATGTGCATATGTGTGTGTGTGTGTGTGTGTGTGTGTGTGTGTGTGTGTGTGTGTGTGTGTGTGTGTGTGTGTGTGTGTGTGTGTGTGTGTGTGTGTGTGTGTGTGTGTGTGTGTGTGTGTGTGTGTGTGTGT
>NW_014588800.1:0-369 GCF_000485595.1 Priapulus caudatus | reverse complement strand
GTGCGTGTGCGTGTGCGTGTGCGTGTGCGTGTGCGTGTGCGTGTGCGTGTGCGTGCGCGTGGGTGCGTGTGTGTGTGTGTGTGTGTGGGCGCGCGTGTGTGTATGTTGGCACGTTTGCGTACGGGAGTGTGTGTGAATGTGTCTAGTATACTTACACCCCACTCTACTCGCACAGGCACGCAGATTAAGCAAGTAAGTAAATATTTAAATGAATTTTTAATAATGCATAGCACATATAATGGCTCTGATACACAAATAAATCGAGAGGCAAGATACACACACACACACACACACACACACACACACACACACACACACACACACACACACACACACACACACACACACACACACACACACACACACACA
>NW_014588799.1:1816-2102 GCF_000485595.1 Priapulus caudatus | reverse complement strand
TATATATAATTGAGACAGCGGCAGCTGAGTGTAGCAGGTAGCTATAGGTGGCAACCGCCCTTGAAATGCGGACCTCGGAAACGTGAACCGACTTGAATGAAACCTCCACACAGTCATGGTTCATCGAGTCTGTTAGTAGCAGAAGCTCGTTAGCACTAATTAGCTTTTATAAATTGATAATTATGTGTGAAACACGGTGTCTGAGAATGTGTTCGATAACAGACGAAAAAAAACAGCCGTCAACCCGCGCTATAGTGTGTATATATATATATATATATATAGTGTG
>NW_014588799.1:0-593 GCF_000485595.1 Priapulus caudatus | reverse complement strand
TAACTATATATATATATATATATATATATATATATATATATATAGCCAAACACATCGGCCCAGATTTTTCTCGATGTACGTTATTACGCCATAAAATTATTATCCAGCCAGCTGCCCCTGAACTGCCAAGTCTCGCTGAGATTACACGCTCTTCGGTTCATGCAAGCCCGAGATACCCGTATACGTGTAACGTATTATGGCTTCATGTCGTATGTAAATGAGGAGAGACGAAACTTGCGCCCGAGTTGCATGCTCACAATTGCTGCTCAGATATATTCCGTCACAGACCGTTAGCATTCGATTACGCAAACATGATCATGACCGCTTCGAAATTACGTAATGTTGTCACCTCGGCAGCAATTAGTGTAAGAGCTAACGCGGTTCTTTGTCTCTTCATACACGCATATAGAATCTAGCTTCCTATACAAGCATAGAATCAATCATCCATCGCTTAATACGCTCTTGATAGAATACTTACCCACTCCCGTTCTTGGAGGCTCCCTCCTTCTTTTCGAGCTCTCGTCTATATTCGTAGGCCATAGCGCTCGTTGACAGCTACCATTTCCTTACATATATATGTATATATATATATA
>NW_014588798.1:1609-2102 GCF_000485595.1 Priapulus caudatus | reverse complement strand
GAGGCAGCAGCAGCATCAGCATCGTCATCATCATCATCATCATCATCAGCAGCAGCATCAGCAGCAGCAGCTTCAGTAGTATTAGTAGTATTAGTAGTAGTAGCAGTAGTAGTAGAGGCAGCAGCAGCATCAGCATCGTCATTATCATCATCATCATCATCAGCAGCAGCATCAGCAGCAGCAGCTTCAGTAGTATTAGTAGTATTAGTAGTAGTAGCAGTAGTAGTAGAGGCAGCAGCAGCATCAGCATCGTCATCATCATCATCATCATCAGCAGCAGCATCAGCCTCAGCAGCAGCAGCAGCTTCAGTAGTATTAGTAGTATTAGTAGCAGTAGTAGTTGTAGTAGAGGCAGCAGCAGCATCAGCATCGTCATCATCATCATCATCATCATCATCATCAGCATCAGCATCAGCAGCAGCAGCAGCAGCATCATCAGCAGCATATCAGCAGCATCATCAGCAGCAGCAGCAGCAGCAGCAGCAGCAGCAGC
>NW_014588797.1:1825-2102 GCF_000485595.1 Priapulus caudatus | reverse complement strand
GCGGGGGCGAAACAGAAATACTTGGCGAGATGGGTGAAGAGAGGCGGAGGAAATCGCCGAGCACGGGCGAAAAGAAAATTCGTGGCGAGAGAGGAGGCGAGATGGAGAATTCGCCGAGCGGGGGCGAAACAGAAATACTTGGCGAGATGGGTGAAGAGAGGCGGAGGAAGTCGCCGGGCAAGGGCGACGAAGGAGTTTTTGGCAAACGGAACGGCGAGAACGCGACTTCGCCGAACCAGGAAGAGAGAGAGTCGTGTAGTAGAAAAGAGAGTCGTGT
>NW_014588797.1:0-476 GCF_000485595.1 Priapulus caudatus | reverse complement strand
AGAAGGAGAAGGAGAAGGAGAAGGAGAAGACCCCGCCATGAGGGGGCGGGATAGAAATACCCAGGAACACCGAGATCGAGAAGGAGAAGAAGGAGGAGAAGACCCCGCCATGAGGGGGCGGGATAGAAATACCCAGGAACACCGAGAAGGAGAAGGAGAAGGAGGAGGAGAAGACCCCGCCATGAGGGGGCGGGATAGAAATACCCAGGAACACCGAGATCGAGAAGGAGAAGGAGGAGGAGAAGACCCCGCCATGAGGGGGCGGGATAGAAATACCCAGGAACACCGAGATCGAGAAGGAGAAGAAGGAGGAGACCTCGCCGGGGAGGGGCGAAGAACAAATACCTTACCGAGGGCCAGCGAAGAAGAGGAGAGCGCTGGGAGACTCGCCGAGGGACCCGAGGGTGCTTCTCTGCACGAGGAGAGAGCGACCGAAGAACCTGTCGGCGAGAATAGTACCGAACGTGACGAAGTTA
>NW_014588796.1:0-2103 GCF_000485595.1 Priapulus caudatus | reverse complement strand
GAGAGAGAGAGAGAGAGAGAGCGCGCGCAAGCGAGAGAACGACACAAATATACTATCTAGGCTCCGGTTGTATAAGACTCGTCTCATGTCTTTAAGCAAACCGTGTTTGCGTCTAGTTTACCCATGATCGGCAGGCGCCATCTCATGAAGACGAAGGGAACGTATAGCAGCAGACCGGCGAGGATGAAGAGCATCGAGTAAATGTACTCCGGTTTAGGCGTCTCCACAATCGGCCCGATGACCAGGTAGGCAGAGATAATGCTCATAACGATGGGTATAGGCAGTGGTACCTTCAAGAAGATACACAATTAAGTCAATTAAGTACGGCAGCTAAACGCAATTAGTGTGTTATATAAAGTGTACATGAGAGCATAAGTGTGTGTGTGCGTGTGCGTGTGTGTGTGTGTGTGTGTGTGTGCGTGCGTGCGTGCGTATGTATGTATGCACATATATACACATATATATTTATTTGTATTCCTCTGTGCATATTTGCGTGCGTGCACAACAATGCCTAACACCTGAACGTAACAGCGACAGCATAGGCGTAATATTGAACCGTAAACATATCCATACTATATATATATATATATATATATACACATTCATGTATAGCTGACATGTCAGTCACATTTTCACACGACCGAACAAGACATGAATACACATGTACCTTAAAAGGTCGTTCCATGTTGGGCCGTGTCCATCGCATCACGATGACAGATAGCATGGCGAACCAGTAGAAGACTCAACTTCGTAAAGCTGAAGACTTTTATCAACGTTCTATGTTTGTCGGAATGACCATTCAGGATAGCGATCGTACACTGTGGGTTAACGCACGATGTTGAATACAATTGCTAGGCTCAACGGGAGAGAGGGAGAAAAGAAAAAATTTGGAAAGAAAATATGGAAAATGGATGAAAAAGAGAGAATAGAGAGCGATAATTAATACGTGTGTGTGTCGTGTGTGTGTGTTGTGTGTGGTGTGTGTGTGTGTGTTTGTGTGTGTGTGGTGTGTGTGTGTGTGTGTGCTGTGTGTGTGTGTGTGTGTGTGTGTGTGTGTGGTGGTGTGTGTGTGTGTGTGTGCGTGCGTGTCGTGTGTGTGTGTGCTTGTGTGGTGGTGTGTGTGTGTGGTTTGTGTGTGTGTGTGTGGTGGTGTGTGTGTGTGTTGTGTGTGTGTGTGTGTGTGTGTACACGAGACAAAAAGAAAAGGAGAGGCGAGAGACCAGAAAGGAAAGTACGAAAAAAAGAAAGCAAAGAAGGGCGACAAGAAAGAGAGAACGATGAGATAAGGAGCCAACGACAGAAAACAGGAAAGGATCCAGAGAAGAAATACAGGGCACGAGTTATAGATGCAGAGAGATGCCAATTTGTTTCGCAGAGAAAAACGCCTGGAAAGAGACCACGACGACATTGGCCCCCCCCGCACAAATAAGAAAAAAACCGCGGGGTGTTTCCCCCGTTATTTTCGATTAGCTGCATCCGCTGACCGAAAGCCGATGTCTGCTCCGAGAGAGCAGGACGAGACGAGAGAGAGAGAGAGAGATAGATATCGATTAAGCAGTAGGACTATAGATAGATAGACTAGATAGATAGGATTCAATAAGATACGATAGATAGCTAGATAGATAGATAATTGCTAGATACTAGA
Organism: Priapulus caudatus; assembly: GCF_000485595.1. Lineage (NCBI taxonomy): Eukaryota > Metazoa > Priapulida > Priapulimorpha > Priapulimorphida > Priapulidae > Priapulus > Priapulus caudatus. The sequence goes on along the minus strand of NW_014588796.1, from coordinate 458 downwards.
TAGATTAGAGAGATACGGAGATAGATAGCGTTACCTGAGCTAGCTAGCTAGCTAGATAGATAGATAGATATTGTTAGTCTGTGTCGTTACTCACGTTTAGTATGATCGCAGGCGCCGGTGTGTAGCGCTTCGCGTGCACGTACGACAGCACGCGCGGCATGTGTCTCTCTCGTGCGTGTCCATCGCATCACGATGACAGATAGCATGGCGAACCAGTAGAAGACCCACTTCGTAAAGCTGAAGACGTTTATCAACGTTCCTATGTTTGTCGGAATGACCATCAAGATAGCGATCGTACACTGCGAGTTTAACGCACGATGTTGACTACATTGCTAGGCTCAGAACGGGAGAGAGGGAGAAAATGAAAAATTTGGAAAGAAATATGTGTGTGTGTGTGTGTGTGTGTGTGTGTGTGTGTGTGTGTGTGTGTGTGTGTGTGTGTGTGTGTGTGTGTGTGT
>NW_014588795.1:1536-2103 GCF_000485595.1 Priapulus caudatus | reverse complement strand
TATATATATATATATATATATATATATATATATATATATTATATATATATACGCACTTGTGTTACCCTTGAATTATGCCATTAGTTATTAGTATATTATGTCATTCCTTGTAATCAGCGCAATTAGCGACTTATTTACCATTTAACCTTTAATCTCTGCGCGTTAATTGTAATTCAGTCACGACGCGCATGCAGTGCGGGCAAATTTCACGGGGAAGAGATGGAGAAAGTGGGGGAAGTAGCGATGACGCAGGTGGAATGTCAGAAGAAGCCATTGACGTCACGGAAGATACGGTGGCAGAGGAGGCGAGGGAGAAGGCAGATGAGAGGAGTTTCGATTCCGTCCTCCTCCGCACACAATCCATGCACGCCGTCAAATAAAATGTGGCTTTTGCCGTTCCTATATTAAACAGGCGACCGCCGACAAACAATTTCTGGCATCGTGCCAGGGTGTCGACTAATCAACCAGCCGCCAGCACTGGAAATCGGCGATGTTATTAACCAGGCGCGAGATGGGTCGGCGGCTGCTACACACGCACGCACGCAGGCTGAGACGTATATATATATA
>NW_014588794.1:1451-2103 GCF_000485595.1 Priapulus caudatus | reverse complement strand
GTGTGTGTGTGTGTGTGTGTGTGTGTGTGTGTGTGTGTGTGCGTGTGTGCGGGTGTGCGCGCGTGCGTGCGTGTCTGTCTGTGTGCGTGCGTGTGTTTGCGTGCGTGCGTGCGTGTGTGCGTGCGTGTGTGTGCGTGCGTGCGTATGTGTGTTAGCCCGGCAACAGATGCATGCATACATGCGCAAGTTTGGCAAAGTTTAACAATGAATATTATGATACGATATACAATCAACCATTGATTTAACCCCACCCCCTCCCCGCGACAATCAACCATTGATTTAACCCCACCCCTTCTCCGCGACTATCAGGCTATATAGAAAAGAGTGCTATACCTCTCCGTGTCCTTGATTAGGATGTGTCCCTGATCCCTGCTTGGGAACGATAGCATAGGAATATATACACAGATCTATATACATAGATGCGCCTCTGCAGACAAATTTGTCATTATGAACCCCTGATGGTATATATTCGCTCGTCTGGTGTGACGCGGAAGGGTGAAACAATGGTGCGAGGGAAAGAGAGATAGAGGGAAAGAGAGGAGAGAGGAAAGAGGGAAAGAGAGAGGGAGAGAGAGATGGAGAGAGAGAGAAAGAGCGCGCGCGCGCGCGAGAGAGAGAGAGAGAGAGAGAGAGAGAGAGAGAGAGAGAGAGA
>NW_014588794.1:0-324 GCF_000485595.1 Priapulus caudatus | reverse complement strand
TGTGTGTGTGTGTGTGTGTGTGTGTGTGTGTGTGTGTGTGTGTGTGTGTGAGTGTGCGTGCGTGCGTGCGTGCGTGCGTGTGTGCGTGCGAGCGTGCGTGCGTGCGTGCGTGCGTGCGTGCTATGTGTCGGCTACTACAGCTTTAGTCAGAGCTCGAAAAATGTCGATTCCGCGGGAGATAGGCGGAGGGGATCTCACGTAGTTAAATCAGCCGATCATCATCTTAATTCATTACGTATGTATGTATGCGCTTCATTCAAGCATCGCACGCTGCATGAAATGTGTGTGTGTGTGTGTGTGTGTGTGTGTGTGTGTGTGTGTGTG
>NW_014588793.1:1766-2103 GCF_000485595.1 Priapulus caudatus | reverse complement strand
ATAGCCAAAGAGAGAGAGAGAGAGGAAAATAGCCAAAGAGAGAGAGAGAGAATGATAACGAAAAAGAGAGCGCACGGGCACGTGTCAAACAGACGACGACTGAGAAATCGCGCGTGCGGTAGCGCACGCATCATCCCCATACACGGACTCCAACACCGCACGCACGCACGCACGCACGCACGCACGCACACGCCGCACACCGCACACACACACACACCGCACACACCGCACGCACGCACACACACACACACACACAGACTCCAACACCGCACGCACGCACGCACGCACGCACGCACGCACGCACGCACGCACACACACACGTACGCACGCACGCACG
>NW_014588793.1:0-324 GCF_000485595.1 Priapulus caudatus | reverse complement strand
GTGTGTGTGTGTGTGTGTGTGTGTGGTGAGTGTAGTGTGTGTGTGTGTGTGTGTGTGTGTGTGTGCGTGCGTGTGTGTGCGTGCGTGCGTGCGCGCGCGCGTGTGTGTGGGTGGGTGTGCTACACAGAAACGTCATACGGATTGATTCTCGGCGAAAACAACAACGACGAGCGATAGCGATAATATTGACTCTCTAGATTATTTCTACATCAAAGACTGTCTCCCGCCCCCTCACTTGCAATCCCTCCAGCTACCTAATCTCTCTCGCTCTCTCTCTCTCTCCCTCTCTCTCCCTCTCACTCTCTCGCTCTTGCTCTTTCTCTC
>NW_014588792.1:1825-2103 GCF_000485595.1 Priapulus caudatus | reverse complement strand
CACATCATTCTATCGTATTGTATATCATTCTCCGCGTTGCCCATCATTCTCCCGTATTGCACATCATTCCTCCGTATTAATTATCGTATTGTACATCATTCTCCCGTATTGTACATCATTCTCTCGCGTTGCCCATCATTCTCCCGTATTGCACACCATTCCTCCGTATTAATTATCGTATTGCACATTATTCTCCCGTATTGCACACCATTCCTCCGTATTAATTATCGTATTGCACATTATTCTCCCGTATTGCACACCATTCCTCCGTATTAATT
>NW_014588792.1:0-319 GCF_000485595.1 Priapulus caudatus | reverse complement strand
AGAGAGAGAGAGAGAGAGAGAGAGAGAGAGAGAGAGAGGCGAGGCTTCATTGAAAACCCGAAGGGTGACTTATCCATTTTGATTTAGCATCGTTATTCATATGCGAGCTCGTAAAAAAAGTCAATGCGAGAGAGACAGAGGGAACGATAGATAGAGAGGTAGACAGATAGATAGATAGATAAATAGAGAGAGGGGGTAACCGAGTGAGGGGCGATGGAGACAGAAAAAATAGCTAGCCAGTGAGAGAATAAGAAAGAGGATGCGCGCGAGTGAAAGGGCGGGCACACACACACACACACACACACACGCACACGCACAC
>NW_014588791.1:1858-2103 GCF_000485595.1 Priapulus caudatus | reverse complement strand
CTCTCTCTGCATCCATGCATCCATGCATCCATCTCGCTCTCACCCCGCGCTCTCTCTCGCCTTATTTCACACCTCATTTCTCTCTCACTCTGTCTGTGTGCGTGTGTGCGCACATGATTATCTGTCTGTCTGTTTGTCTGTATCTCTATCTCTCTCATTCTTAACTTCCCCGCCCTCTTTCTCACTCCTCCACCTGTCTCTCTCTCTCTCTCTCTCTCTCTCTCTCTCTCTCTCTCTCTCTCTCT
>NW_014588790.1:0-2104 GCF_000485595.1 Priapulus caudatus | reverse complement strand
AGTCACTCATTTATTTCACTTCATTTATTAGCCCCCTCACACCCTTCAGTATTTACCTTCTCCTTGCCAGTAGCGAGCATATTTCTCCGCACGATGGCGCTACTAGATCATTCCTGGGCAAAGTTGACTGCCAAGATAATATTCTTCGGCTGTTCTTATACGTTCAAAGTGAAGCCGGACGGGCTGACAGCACGTGTGCATGGTAAAATCTGATCTACATGCTTCACGACATAACATTTCAATCAGAGAATAAATTTCATCATTTAATGATGCAGTGATGATTTCTTACTACTTCCTAATTCAATTAAAATCATTATTATTCCCATATAGTATGTGGGATTTTATTGTTCATATCACCTTCTCCTATCGTGGACTGCTTCATGGGAACTGGGGACTACTACTCAAGACGATTGGATAGAGCCTCTCTCTCTCTCTGTGTGAGGGTGTGTGTGATGTGTGTGTGTGGGGTGTGTGGCTGTGTTGCTGTGGGTGTGTGCGTGGTGTGTGTGGTGTGTGAGTGTGTGTGTGTGTGTGGCGTTGTGTGTGTGTGTGTTTGTGTGGGTGTGTGTGTGTGGCTGTGTGGGTGTGTGTGTGTGTGGTGTGCTGTGTGCTGTGAGTGTGTGTGTGTGGTGTGTGTGTGGCGTGTGGGTGTGTCGTGTGTGTGTGTGTGGTGGGTGTGTGGGTGTGTGTGTGCTGTGTGCGTGTGTGCGTGTGTGGAGTGTGTGGTTGTGGTGTGCGTTGTGTGTGTGTGTGTGTGTGTGGGGTGTGTGGTGTGTGTGTGTGCTGTGTGTGGTGTGTGTGTGTGGGTTGTAGTGTGTGTGGTGTGCTGCGTGTGTGAAGAGTGTGTGTGATGTGTGTGTTGTGTGTGTGGTGCTGCTGCTGTGTGGTGTGTTGTGTGTGTGTGGTGAGTGTGTGTTGTGTGTGTGTGCGTGTGTGCGTGTGTGAGCTGTGTGTGTGTGCTGCGTGTGTGCGTGTGTGAGTGTTGCTGCTGTGTGTGGTGTGTTGGTGTGTGCGTGTGTGGTGTGTGCGTGTGTGTGCTGTGAGTGTGTGTGATTGTGTGTGTAGTGCGTGTTGTGTGTGCGTGTTGCGTGCGTGCGTGCGGTGCGGGCGTGCGGGCGTGGTTGCGTGCGGGGCCGTGCTGCGGGGGTGCGTGCGGGCGCTCGGCGAGCGTCGGGTTGCGTGCGGGCGTCGTGCGTGCGGGCGTGCGGGCGTGCGTGACGTGCGTGCGGGCATGCATGCGTGCGCGCGTGTGCGTGCTGCGCTGTTGTGGTGTGTGTGTGTGTTGTGTGTGTGTGTGTCGTGCGTGGCGTGTGTGCTGCGATGTGAGCTTGCCGTGTGTGTGCGCGTTCGTGTGTGTGTGTGTGTATGTGCGGGGCGTGCGTTGCGTGCGGCATGCATTGCGTGCGCGTGGCGCGGCGTAGCGGCGTGTGCGTGTGGCGCGTTGGTGTGTGTGTGCGCGTGTGCGTGTGGTGTGTGTGCGCGCGTGGTGCGTGTGTGTGTGCGCACGCCCGTGTGTGTGTGTGTTGCGCGCGTGGTGCCGTGATGTGGTCGGGCGTGGGCGGAACGGATGCTACGGTGTGGAAGCACTATTATAGGAAAATGCTATGCATGAATTACACATAGCTTTACACCGTCTCTTACATGTACGATACATAGTCGCGTTGTCGTCGTGGATAGAGGGAGAGGACAGGCGCCTAATTCAAATGGCAATAAAGCACACCGCAGTCTGAAACAGATGGAAGAGTAAAGAGGAGAGAAGAGATAGAGAGAGAGAGAGAAGAGAGAGAGAGAGAGAGCAGAGCAAAGAAAAGAGAGAAGAGAGGAGAGAGAGAGAGAGTAAGCGAGAGAGGAGAGAGGTGGAGAGAGAGAGGAGAGAGAGAAGAGAAGAGAGAGAGAGAGAGAGGCGGAGAACGCAGGAGAAAAGAGGGAGAGAGAGAGAGAGAGAGAGAGGGAGAGAGAAAGGAGCGAGAGAAAGAGAACGAGAGAGCGAGAGAGGCTGCAAAGAGAGAGCAGAGCAGAGAAAGAGAAAGAGAGAGAGAGAGAGAGAGGGGAAGAGACGAGAGCAGAGAGAGAGAGATAGAGCAGAGAGAGAGAGAGAGCGCAG
>NW_014588789.1:0-2104 GCF_000485595.1 Priapulus caudatus | reverse complement strand
CCTCCGTATCAACCGCTGCTTGTTGCGAATCAGGTTGGTGAATTGCCAATAAATGCGCGACGTTATACTCTTTTGCGGTGCGCAATACCTCTAAGTTATCATCGATAAATAAGCTGCTCTGCGTGTCAAAATCGACGCGTTGCTGTAGCTTACCCCAAAATCCGTCTTCTTCTTTAGCGACCCCAATATCGTGCGAAGTGATTATTTGGTCGAAATATTTTTCTAAGGGTGTATGTTGGAATTTGATGGCAATGGTTTTAGGGTGTGCATTGGTGAGTAGGATAATATGTTTTTGCTGTTGTTGTAGAAATGACAGGAAGTGCTCCACATTTTCGCGGACTTGAATGCGCGCAGCGGTCTCATGCTTTAGACTGGGGATATCCATGTCGAGCTGTGTTGACCAATGATCAATGCAATACCAGTTTAAGGTGCCGCGAATCTTATGATAATGTGTGGTTAAATGGTTTTTCGCTTCGTCTAGGCTGAGTTGATGTTTTTCGGCGTAGCGCGTGGGTAGGTGTTCTAGCCAAAAGTGATTGTCGTAATGTAGATCCAATAAAGTGCCATCCATATCAAGAAACACAGTTTGGATGTTTTGCCAATCAACGGGAATTTTTTCGGCCACAGGGTTGCTCCTTGGAAGTGCCCCCATCTTAGGTGGCAAAAAGATTTAATAGGGATCATATGCAAAAGCCAATAATACATCAAAGGACAGTGGTTGCCAGTAGTCGATTATTTGCGATTGAAAAGCTGGATATAGAGTTTTCCAATGGGGAACAACGTGAATATGAGTGTTTAGCGCGTGGTGGTCATGGCGCGGTATTGATTGTACCAATGCTAAGCGATGATATCATGTTGTTGATTCGTGAATACGCGGGGGGTACAGGAAACTACGAATTAGGTTTTCCCAAAGGTAAAGTCGAGGCGGGTGAGGATGTTTTGGATGCAGCCAACCGAGAAATCATGGAAGAGGTTGGCTACGAGGCTGGCAAGCTGACGATGATAAAAGCAATCAGTTTAGCTCCCAGCTATATGGGACATATTACGCATATTGTTTTAGCGCAAGAGTTAAGCCCGCATCGTGAGCCAGGCGATGAACCCGAAGAATTGGAAGTGATTGAGTGGAATATTAACGATACTGAGTCTTTATTACAGCGAGATGATTTTTCAGAAGGACGTAGCGTGGCGGCTTTGTTTTTAACCAAAGAATTCTTAAAAAAAGGTACTCGATAGTATGAGCGACACAATGCCCGTAAATTTGTCTGAATTATTACCCCAAGTAAAACGCATCGCGATTGAGGCGGGGAATAAGATCATGGCGATTTTTAATAGCGGCTTCGATGTAGAATATAAGAACGATAACTCGCCTGTAACGGAAGCCGATATGGCGGCGAATACCTATATCATTCAAGAATTAAAGAAACTTGTGGGTGACTTTCCCTATTTTAACAGAGGAGGAGGCCAAGCGACCTTTTGAAGAACGTGCCACTTGGGAGACGTATTGGCTGGTTGATCCATTGGATGGAACGAAGGAGTTTATTAATCGCCGTGATGGATTCACGGTTAATATCGCGTTGATTCATCGACATAAATCAGTATTGGGTGTAATTTTCGCTCCTGTGTTTAATACCAGTTATTATGCCTGCCAAGATTATGGGGCGTATAAAGAGGGTAAAGGTGAGCAAGCTAAGAAAATTGTTGTACGTGATGTTCCGAAAGTGCCTACGGTAACGATTAGCCGATCGCATGCCAAAGGTGATTTGTTGGCATTTCTGGATAATGTCGGCGAGCATGAGATCATCCGCACGGGCAGTTCCTTGAAAATGTGTTATGTCGCAGAGGGTGTGGCGGATATTTATCCACGTTTATGGTTGACCTCAGAGTGGGATACGGGCGCGGCGCATTGTATTATCAATGAAGCGGGCGGCAGCCTGGTTAAAACAGATATGTCGCCCCTGCTGTACAACACCAAGGATTCTTTGCTGAACCCTTACTTTTTTGCCATTGGAGGCAATGATCACGATTGGATGCAATATCTACCAGAGTCTTAAATACACAAAAAAACCTCCACGGCTAATGAAATTCATGCCAGTAGAAACTATCC
>NW_014588788.1:1881-2104 GCF_000485595.1 Priapulus caudatus | reverse complement strand
CTCTCTCTCTCTGCTTCGTCATGGAATTCCAGGTTTACACGTAAATTATGTCTCATGCACAGAGGTATCGCATGCTAAATTATCAAGAGCTAATAATACCTGTGTGCGTGTGTGCGTGCGTGCGTGCGTGCGTGCGTGCGTGCGTGCGTGCGTGTGTGTGTGTGTGTGTGTGTGTGTGTGTGTGTGTGTGTGTGTGTGTGTGTGTGTGTGTGTGTGTGTGTGT
>NW_014588788.1:0-439 GCF_000485595.1 Priapulus caudatus | reverse complement strand
TGAGAGATGGAGAGAGAGAGAGAGAGAGAGAGAGAGAGAGATATAGAGCGTGCCACCGACTAGTTACTGAAGCCCCGCATTGTCCGACATTTTCCGCAACGCTTCACGCCTCTCGCTGCGAAATGCGTTTTTTCTTGTCCTCGCTGCGCGTTTAGCCATTAGCTAAACTATAGGGCGAAGCGAAAAGCTACGAGGCGGGGAAGGTAGACGTGGCCATTAGCAAGGCGGAAGCGTGAGATATGAGTGCAGCACGTTGTTGTTGTTGTTGTTCGTTGTGTGGTACGTCACTGCGAATCATGCAGCCTTCACAACAACATGATGAGTCATAGGTTAGCTCGCATAATGTTTATATCTATCTATCTATCTATCTATCTATCTATCTATCTATCTATCTATCTATCTATCTATCTATCTATCTATCTATCTATCTATCTATCTA
>NW_014588787.1:1709-2105 GCF_000485595.1 Priapulus caudatus | reverse complement strand
ATAGACTGTCACATACACACCTGTGTCACATAGACTGTGTCACATAGACACCTACTGTCACATAGACTGTGTCACATAGACTGTATCACATAGACTGTGTCACCTACTGACACATACACACCTGTGTCACATAAACTGTGTCACATAGACACATACTGTCACATAGACTGTGTAACCTACTGACACCCACTCTACACTTACCACTGACAACACCAGCGCCCCCTGGTTCTCCCGGTGCAAAGTGAATGTGCTGCCTGTTCATGCGCGACAGTCCCTGCAAAACAAGAGAACAAACACGATCAGCAGCCGCGGACATTGAATGCCAAGTGGTGGCGCGACAGGGCGACAGATGGCAGCACATGCTCGGGGGGGGGGGGTTACTGGTCGCTGGCAGAC
>NW_014588787.1:0-649 GCF_000485595.1 Priapulus caudatus | reverse complement strand
ACCAGCATCACCACCACCACCAGCAGCAGCAGCAGCAGCAGCAGCAGTAGCATCACCACCACCAGCATCACCAGCATCACCACCACCAGCAGCAGCAGCAGCAGTATAGCACCAGCAGCAGCAGCATCACCACCACCACCACCACCACCAGCAGCAGCAGCAGCAGCAGTAACAGCAGCAGCAGCAGCAGCAGCAGCAGCAGCAGCATAATTAAGGGCATCTCGTCTTGAGACATTACCTCATCTCGGCATCGTAGCACGACCGTAAGACCAGCAGCTCTGTCCCGCGTACGGCCAAATCCTCATCATCGCATGGTGCGAGCTGAGGGACACAGCAATGACTAACCCGACCCGAGCTCACCCGATGACGCACGCTGACATGCGATGCCGCGGTGTTGGGCGTGAACTCTGTGATGGCAACAACAGTAGTAGTAGGAATCATCACGATAGCCGGAGGAATAACGTAGCAGGGGGGGATACGGGTTACATGTACACCCACCCACATACATGTACGGGTTACATGTACACCCACCCACATACATGTACGGGTTACATGTACACACACCCACATACATGTATGGGTTACATGTACACTCACCCACATACATGTACACCCACCCACATACATGTACGGGTTACATGTACACCCA
>NW_014588786.1:1501-2105 GCF_000485595.1 Priapulus caudatus | reverse complement strand
ATCTCTCTCCTTCTCTCTCGATCGGCAGAATTTGCGGTCAGTTAACTAACAAGTGATCGCGACAGAAAATACTGCGCTTCAATTAAGGGCAGAGCTGAGGGAAGGTGGAGAGAAGGCGGAGGGAAGGTGGAGGGAAGGCGGAGAGAAGGCGGAGGGATGGTGGAGGGAAGGCTGAGGGAAGGTGGAGGGAAGGCGGAGGGATGGTGGAGAGAAGAAGTGGAGGGAAGGCTGAGGGAAGGCAGAGGGAAGGCGGAGGGAAGGCGGAGAGATGGTGGAGAGAAGAAGTGGAGGGAAGGCTGAGGGAAGGAGTAGAGGAAATGTGGAGGAAAGGCTGAGGGATGGCGGAGAGAAGGTGGAGAGGAGGAGAGAAGGCGGAGGGAAGGAGGAGGAAAGGAGGGAAGGAGTAGAGGGAAGGAGCGGGGAGAAGGCGGAATGTTGCTGTGTCTGTTTGTGTGCTTCCGTGTACGAAAGACTATCCGCTGATTCTCCGCTCTCTCTATCTCTCTGTCGCTCTCTCTCTCCCCTCACCCCTCTCTCTCTCTTCACTCCTCCTCTCTCTATCTGTCTCTGTCTCTGTGTCTGTCTCTGTGTCTGTCTCTGTGTC
>NW_014588786.1:0-321 GCF_000485595.1 Priapulus caudatus | reverse complement strand
ATATGGTACATGTATACATTATGTTAGATGTACATATATGGTACATGTATACATTGTGTTAGATGTACATATATGGTACATGTATACATTGTGTTAGATGTACATGTATACAATATGTTAGATGTACATGTATGGTACATGTATACATTATGTTAGATGTACATATATGGTACATGTATACATTGTGTTAGATGTACATATATGGTACATGTATACATTGTGTTAGATGTACATGTATGGTACATGTATACGCTATGTTAGATGTACATGTATGGTACATGTATACATTGTATTAGATGTACATGTATGCATGTATGGTAC
>NW_014588785.1:1454-2105 GCF_000485595.1 Priapulus caudatus | reverse complement strand
GAGAGAGCGAGAGAGAGCGCGAGAGGGAGAGAGAGAGAGAGAGCGAGAGAGAGCGCGAGAGGGAGAGAGATAGACGAGAGAGAGAGAGAGAGAGAGAGAGAGAGCGCGCGCGCGAGAGAGAGGCAAGCAACACAACAGCAGTATTGATCACAGTAACAGTTCACGCACGCTGCGGAGCAAACTTTTGAACGTACTTCCACGTTTAACAAGCAGATACAAATACATACATATATATATTTACATATATATATATATAGATATATATATAGTTATATAGTTATTTATAGCGTCCGGGTACGTCTAAACGTGAAACAAGTAGGCGGTGTTTGCTAACGTAAAACCCCACACAGGTAAAATACCCCTGCGCTATCACCCCACTACAAACATGCCAACTCACCGAACACGCGTACCGAACACAAACAAAGGTCGTTCCAAACCCTAGAGAAAATCCCGAAGTAAATCCCCGCTAATAATAGACACGCCTCTGCTGTTTACACGTGTTTGGATAGACAGATATGGCAATGTACTGCACTATTGTGTGTGTACTCTGAAGAGACTATGTATTGCGTATATTATGTAGATATAATACTGACTATGCCGACTATCTTACACCCGTAATCTAGTTTCCGGGGGAGTTTTCGTCATAAATGT
>NW_014588785.1:0-312 GCF_000485595.1 Priapulus caudatus | reverse complement strand
CTAACCTTCCGCCCCCTCCCCCCTTCCTCTCTCTCCCTATCTTTCTCTCACCTCCCTCTCCTTAGTCTCCTACCCAAACTCTTTCCTTCTCTTGCTATCTCTCTCTCTTCCTTTTCCGCTTCCTCCTTTTTCCTCCTCTCTCTATCTAACCCTCTCCCGCTTCCTCCTTCTTCCTCCTCTCTCTCTATCTAACCCTCTCCCACTTCCTCCTTGTTCCTCCTCTCTCTCTATCACCCTCTCCCGCTTCCTCCTTCTTCCTCCTCTCTCTCTATCACCCTCTCCCGCTTCCTCCTTCTTCCTCCTCTCTCTCTA
>NW_014588784.1:0-385 GCF_000485595.1 Priapulus caudatus | reverse complement strand
GAGAGAGAGAGAGAGAGAGAGAGAGAGAGAGAGAGAGAGAGAGAGAGAGAGATGTGACATGTGGTTACAGCCGGGTTATGGAGTCGACGCGGTCAATCAAGCACTATAACAGTCAACAACAGTCAACAGCTCAAGTCAACGTCATATATACTCGCTGAATCACCGACTGACTCACCGAATGTGTGCGTGCTTGCGGTGCGTGCGTGTGTACGCGCGCGCATGTATGTGTGCGCGTATGTGTGCGTGCGTGCGGGCGTGTGTGCCTACCTGCTCTACATCCATTTAGCGCCTCTATTTTTGCAGTGTGTGCGTAAATTGGAAGAAAAGAGAGAGAGAGAGAGTGAGGTAGAGAGCGAAAGAGAGAGAGAAAACGAGAGAGAGAGAG
>NW_014588783.1:1594-2108 GCF_000485595.1 Priapulus caudatus | reverse complement strand
GTGTGTGTGTGTGTGTGTGTGTGTGTGTGTGTGTGTGTGTGTGTGCGTGTGTGTGTGTGTGTGTGTATCCGTGTCTAAGGGAGTAGGGAGGGGCGCGTGGGGTTTGTGTACCTACCCACGATTGAATCAAGATTCAGCTTGATGGCCTTGACCGTGTCCGCATCCTCGACTATAGCGTTGTACAGCTGCGCCGCCACGAAGTTGTTGTTGTTGAGGTCGGTCAGATTCGTCGCCAGCACGCCCAGCTTGTTCTGTGCTGCTTCCACCTTCGTCTTACTTGCCTTCAACAAGTTCTGCTGCGTGGTGATGTCTTTAGCCAGCTGAGCGATCTCGGTTTGCTTGTCACATATATCATGGTAAAACACGTGGACACACTCGTCGCTGACCTGCGGAGTAAAAGACTCGTATGAAGCTAGTAATTGTGCTTCAGCTGGTCGCAGGAATCAGACCATCCACAGCATCATGCTCGTTATCACCTACTACTACCATAGTGCTAACACCTACTACCATAGTG
>NW_014588783.1:0-284 GCF_000485595.1 Priapulus caudatus | reverse complement strand
TTGGCAAAAAAACTCGTATAAACATCAACATGAACATGACCATGAACATGAACATGAACATCAACATTGAACATCAACATGAACATCAACATGAACATCAACATGAACATCAACATGAACATCAACATGAACATCAACATGAACATCAATATGAACATCAACATGAACATCAACATGAACATGAACATCAACATGAACAACAACATCAACATCAACATCGTCATCAACATGAACAACAACATCAACATCAACATCGTCATCAACATGAACATGAACATCAACAT
>NW_014588782.1:1849-2109 GCF_000485595.1 Priapulus caudatus | reverse complement strand
TGCGTGTGCGTGCATGTGTGAGAGAGAGGGAGAGTGTGTATCACGTGCGTGCGTGGATTATCGTTCCTGACCTGTTCGACCGCGACGAGGTTTAACGAAGCACGCACGCACACACGCACGCACGCACACAAGCACGCACACACGCACGCACACACACACGCGCGCGCGCTCACACACGCACGGACGCGCACGCACGCACACACACGCACATACGCACGCACACACGCACACACACGCACGCACGCACGCACGCACGCACG
>NW_014588782.1:0-1534 GCF_000485595.1 Priapulus caudatus | reverse complement strand
CTAACTTGACAGAGCATGAAGGGATTAGAGCATCGAGGCGCATGACGGATGAGGATTGAGTGATGAGGATTAGAGAATGAGCACTGCGGGATGAGGCATGAGACTGCCTGTTCCGAGACCGATGGAGATGAAGGTCAGAGGATGCTGAGGATCAGATATGAGTGATTGAGGATGCGGGCATCTGGATGAGATGGAGAATGAGGTGTCTGAGAAAATAGCGATTAAAGATGAGGATGAGGATGAGGAGAGGATGAGTATGAGTGGATGATCCGAATTGAGGACCGAGACGAGAGATAAGGATGCTAATGCTGAGGAGTAGCGCATGATGTGCGTGCATAGTGGATGAGGCTGATGTCAGGATAAATGTGATGAGCGATGAGGAAGAGATAGGATGAGTGATGGCATTCATGCACTTGGCTATGAGGATGAGGAGGAGATGGGAGCCGATGAAGATGAGGATGAGACAGATGGATTGCTGAGGGAGAGATGCGGATCGCTGATGATGAGATATGAGATCATGAGAGAGGATGCGGATGCTGAGAATGATGACCGAGGGATGAGATGAGAGCGCATCTGCCATACTCAACTGCGTGTCAATCAGCATTCGCAGCACCGATCTGCGATCTGTTACCTCGTCATCATTTTTTTCTTCGTCTTTGTTGTGGATCGTTAGATGAGAGTTAATGATGAGCTGCCAGGCTGGCGTCCCAGCAACAGCCAACATCTACACCAACTAAACACCTTAGCTAGCCATTAGTAGCGATTAGCAAGGCAGCAGCAGCGAGTAGTTAGTAGCAGCCCAGCAGAGTATAGTGAGTAAGCAGCAGCTAGCGAGTAGTAGTAGTTACGAGTAGTAAGGCAGACCCAGCAGTAAGCATTTAGTAGCATTATAGCCAGCGTAAATAGTAGCAGCTAGTTTAGCAGGAAGCCCGCCAGTCAGCGAGTAGTAGTAGCAGCAGCAGCAGTCAGTTAGTCCAGTAGCAGCCAGCAGCTATAGCCGCTAGAGCAGCAGCCAGCAGTAGTAGTCAGTAGCAGCATCCAGTAGTAGTATCAGCAACAGCAGTAGTAGCACAAGCAGCAAACAGCCAGCAGTCAGCACAGCAGCTAGCAACACGAGCAGTCAGTAGCTAGTAAGAGCAGTAGTAGTATAGCATAAGATACTAGTTTGTATATGTCATAGTAGTAAGTAGTAGTAGTAGTAATAGCAGTAGCAGTAGCGTCCTCATCCTCATCCTCATCTTATCCTCATCTCTCCTCAGCATCCTCATCTCTCATCCTCATCCTCATTATCTCTCCTCAGCATCCTCATCTCTCAGCATCCTCATCCTCATCTCTCCTCATCCTCATCCTCACCCTCATCCTCATCCTTGTCATCATCTCTCCTCAGCATCCGCATCCTCATCTCTCATCCTCATCCTCATCCTCATCCTCATCTCTCCGCAGCATCCTCATCCTCATCCTCATCTCTCCTCAGCATCCTCATCCTCATCCTCATCTCTCCTCAGCATCCTCATCCTCATCCTCATCTCTCCTC
>NW_014588781.1:1642-2110 GCF_000485595.1 Priapulus caudatus | reverse complement strand
GCAGGCCTGTAGGCTTGTTTAGGGGTTATAAGCTTGCTAGCAGGTCTGTAGGCTTCTTAAAGGGGCTTATTAGCATGCTAACAGGCCTGTAGGCTTCTTAATGGGTTATAAGCTTGCTAGCAGGCCTGTACGTTTGTTAATTGGTTATAAGCTTGCTAGCAGGACCGTAGGCTTGTTGATGGGTTATAAGCTTGCTAGCAGGCCTGTAAGGCTTGTTAATTTGTTATATGCTTGTTAGCAGGACTGTAGGCTTGTTAAGGGGTTATAAGCTTGCTAGCAGACCTGTTTAAGGGGCTTGTTAGCTTGCTAGCAGGCCTGTAGGCTTGTTAATTGGTTATATGTTTGCTAGCAGGCCTGTAGGCTTGTTAAGGGGTTATAAGCTTGCTAGCAGGCCTGTAGGCTTGTTAAGGGGTTATAAGCTTGCTAGCAGGCCTGTAGGCTTGTTTAGGGGGTTTAATCTTGCTTGGA
>NW_014588781.1:0-348 GCF_000485595.1 Priapulus caudatus | reverse complement strand
TTGGTTATAAGCTTGCTCGCAGGCCTGTAGGCTTGTTGAAGGGTTATAAGCTAGATAGCAGGCCTGTAGGCTTGTTAAGGGGTTATAAGCTTGCTAGCAGACCTGTGGGCTTCTTAAGGGGCTTGTTAGCTTGCTAGCAGGCCTGTAGGCTTGTTAATTGGTTATATGTTTGCTAGCAGGCCTGTAGGCTTGTTAAGGGCTTATAAGCTTGCTAGCAGACCTGTAGGCTTGTTGATGGGTTATAAGCTTACTAGCAGGCTTGTAGGCTTGTTAATTGGTTATAAGCTTGCTAGCAGGACTGTAGGCTTCTTAAGAGGCTTGTTAGCTTGCTAGCAGGCCTGTAGGCTT
>NW_014588780.1:1777-2111 GCF_000485595.1 Priapulus caudatus | reverse complement strand
ATGCACTATGCAGTATGCACTATGCACCATGCACTATGCACTATGCGCTATGCACTATGCACTATGCACTACAGTGTATGCACCATGCACCATGCACCATGCACTATGCACTATGCACCATGCACCATGAACTATGCACTATGCACTACAGTGTGTGCACTATGCACTATGCACTATGCACTACAGTGTATGCACTATGCATTATGCACTATGCACTATGCACTATGCACTATGCACTTGCACTATGCACTATGCACTACAGTGTATGCACGATGCACGATGCACTATGCACTATGCACTATGCAGTATGCAGTATGCACTTTGCACCATGCAC
>NW_014588780.1:0-273 GCF_000485595.1 Priapulus caudatus | reverse complement strand
TATGCAGTATGCACTATGCACTATGCAATATGCACTATGCACCATGCACAATGCACCATGCACTATGCAGTATGCACTATGCACTATGCACTATGCACTATGCACCATGCACCATGCACCATGCACCATGCACTATGCACTATGCACTCTGCGTTATGCACTATGCACTATGCACTACAGTGTATGCACTATGCACTATGCACTATGCATTATGCACTATGCACTGTGCACTATGCGCTATGCACTATGCACTATGCACTACAGTGTATGCAT
>NW_014588779.1:0-2112 GCF_000485595.1 Priapulus caudatus | reverse complement strand
CACATCCGTCAGTAGCTGTACGATAGATGCTACACACATCCGTCAGTAGCTGTACGATAGATGCTACACACATCCGTCAGTAGCTGTACGATAGATGCTACACACATCCGTCAGTAGCTGTACGATAGATGCTACACACATTCGTCAGTAGCTGTACGATAGATGCAGACATCCGCACAAAACATACAGTCGCGCACTGCAGCCGCGCTCGCGTCCGAAATTTCGTTTTTCTCCGCCACGTGGGGCGAATTCTCGACGGATATTTAAAGGCAAATACTGGTGACATACGATTCACGGCAATATTTGTCGCAATGCCGCAGTGTCGCAGTGTCACAGTGTCGCAGTGTCACAGTGTCACAGTGTCGCAGTGTCACCGTGTCGCAGTGTCGCAGTGTCGCAGTGTCGTAGTGTCGTAGTGTCGCAGTGTCACAGTGTTGCAGTGTCACAGTGCCGCAGTGTCGCAGTGTTGCAGTATCGCAGTGTCACCGTGTCGCAGTGTCGCAGTGTCACAGTGTCGCAGTGTCGCAGTGTCACAGTGTCACTGTGTCGCAGTGTTGCAGTGTCGCAGTGTCGCAGTGTTACAGTGTCGTAGTGTCGTAGTGTCGCAGTGTCACAGTGTTGCAGTGTTACAGTGTCGCAGTGTCGCAGTGTCGCAGTGTCACAGTGTCGCAGTGCCGCAGTGTCGAAGTTTCACAGTGTCACAGTGTCGCAGTGTTACAGTGTCACAGTGTCACAGTGTCGCAGTGTCACAGTTTCGCAGTGTCACAGTGTCGAAGTATTGCAGTGTCACAGTGTTGGTGGTCGGCCAGCGTAAGGGGGGAATAGACGGCGATGGCAGAGGCGACAATGTCGGGGTTTGTACAGCTGTCCTCATACCAGGGCATCACTACAAACATGAGCGAGGTCTGTACATAGTCACTGTAGCAGCGGGTTGCCATGTATCGTCACTTCTTCACCTCTAGCTTATTATGACAGAATGTCAGGAATATAGAATTGGGGAAATGTTCGGGGAAATTCGTTTGAATCTTGAGTTTCGACGTCTGTAACGCTTGCGATCCTAATTGTACGCAGACGAAATGTGTATGCACGCACGCACGCACGCACGCACGCACGTACACACACTCACGCACGCACACACGCACGCATGCACGCACTCTCTGACACACGCACGCAAGCACGCACGCACGCACGCACGTACACACATTCACGCAAGCACACACGCACGCACGCACGCATGCACGCATGCACGCACCCTCTGACACACGCACGCACGCACGCACGCACACACACACATGCATACAACCTGTCGGCTGTATCGTGCTCGCGTACATGTTCATTTCCTCCCTCTGTGTGTACACGTCGTCTGTGTAGAACGATACCTTACATATCGCAGGTGAAACAACAATACAACCCCATATTGACCCATTCATACGAACATGATAATCAGATTCCTACTGCTTCTTCCTCCCCCTACTCCTCCTTATCTTTCTTCCTCCTCCTACTCCTCTTACTCCTCCTCCTTCTACGCCTCCTCCTTCTCTTCCTCCTCCTTCTCCTTTCCTCCTCATCTTTTTCCTCCTCCTACTCCTCCTCCTTCACCTTCTCCTCATCATCTTCTTCCTCCTCCTCCTTCTCTTTCCACTCCTTATCTTCCTCCTCCTCCTCCCCATCCTCCTCCTACTCCTCCTCCTCCTCCTCCTCCTCCTCCTCCTCTTGCTTGTCCTCCTCCTCCGCCTCCTACTCCTCCTAGTCAACACATATATAGTTAATTATTTAAATTGTTGCCACGTCGAGCTCCTAGTTCTAGCGTCTATGCTACTAGTCCAAGAGTCGGTAGCAGCGACATGAATAGTGAATAATGCGGCGTCTGCTTGCAGCTTCCCTTGACGTGGCTTCACTCGCTCGCATCTTCCTCTCATCCTGCTAAGCAAGAGATGGCGGGAGTGTACAGCGACGAGTCTCCGTCTACGGGAAGAGGAAGAGGAGGAGGAAATGAAGAGAAGGAGGAGGAGGAAATGAAGAGAAGGAGGAGAAGGAAGAGGAGAAGCAGGAGGAGGAGGAGGAGAAGGAGGAGTATACGGCGACGCTCGGTTTACGGGAAGAGGCTGAGGA
>NW_014588778.1:1150-2112 GCF_000485595.1 Priapulus caudatus | reverse complement strand
CTCTCTCTCTCTCTCTCTCTCTCTCTCTCTCTCTCTCTCTCTCTCTCTCTCTCTCTCTCTCTCTCTCTCTTCTTCTTCTCTCTCTCTCTCTCTCTCTCTCTCTCTCTCTCTCTCTCTCTCTCTCTCTCTCTCTCTCTCTCTCTCTCTCTCTCTGCTCTCGCACAGATCCATGTGTGTCTACAGACGAATGTATGCGCTTACATATGTATTGGATCGTTGTTATGCTGACGCGATTGCTGATTTATGACTCCGCAATAAATACTGTGTAGTTGACCACTTTGTCGCGCATAAACCGGCATGTGTCCACGCAACGGGTCACCGCGCTTGGTGCCAATTATATATAGTTATAAGCAATCAGGCAGACCGCGATCATAGCGTTGCCAGTTTGCCTGATTGACGATGGATACACAGGTGTAGGTAGCGCTAGCTATGCAAAAACGAA
Organism: Priapulus caudatus; assembly: GCF_000485595.1. Classification (NCBI taxonomy): domain Eukaryota; kingdom Metazoa; phylum Priapulida; class Priapulimorpha; order Priapulimorphida; family Priapulidae; genus Priapulus; species Priapulus caudatus. Next base: position 1,670 of record NW_014588778.1, on the reverse strand, counting down.
CTCGACATTTGCTGGCCCCGCAGAGATACGCGCCAGCGAGATTTGTAGACGTAGATTTGACGTAGAGGTATAAATACCGACATGACGTAAGCAGCCGTGTCTTCTTGAAATGTGAGCAGGTCGAAGAATGTCAGCGCCCTTTTTTGTACTTTCACAATTAGATATCGATCTTGATAAGCGGCTTGTGTTGGTAGTGCGCGGCTGAGCCAACAAAGTCTAAATTACTATTACGTACTTCTAAATTTTACATCCCCGACGATGAGGATATTTCTAACTCGATTACACTGTAAAAATGATTATGGGATATTGAAATAGCTGTCAGCTTCCTAGGGGTCAACGCTTGTTGACATTTCGAAACGGAAGAGTCGGTTACAGTGTAATTACACACCGCTAGCCGCCCATGTCTACTACGCAAGGCAAGGTATGTGGTTCACAGTCACATTACCGGCGAGAAATGTAAACAGATTTGCGCACGCTCCATAACACGGTGCACTATTATTATTATTATTATTATTATTAT
>NW_014588778.1:0-367 GCF_000485595.1 Priapulus caudatus | reverse complement strand
AAGAGTGCATAATAGAGACTCTATATGCATAGTGCTCTATCTCCATATAGTGCTCTATTATGCACTCTTGATATCATATATATAGCTGCAGCACAGCTGACTGTTTGCAGCGAACCTCGGCGTCGACCTTTGATCGCGCTGCCGCTTCCCTCGGCGCGTTACCTGGGCGCGTTGCCATTACCGCCATTGTCCCCGCCACGTACCTGTCTATTCTATGATATTGACACACGGCGCGCGCGCCACAAATATCAAGCTATATATATATAATCGTGTTACAATAGATTCATGGGCAAATTGCCGGTTGACTTGTCATCGGGGGAGGCCGCACACACACACACACACACACACACACACGTGTGTGTGTGTG
>NW_014588777.1:1752-2112 GCF_000485595.1 Priapulus caudatus | reverse complement strand
GCATACACACATATACGCGCACGCACGCACACACATACACACATACATACACACATACGCACATACATACACGCACACACACGCACGCACACAGACACGCACACACACACATGCATACACACATACATGCATACACACATACATGCATACACACATACATGCATACACACATACATGCATACACACATACACACACATACACTCACACGCACGCACGCACGTACGCACACACACACGCACGCTCATGCCGCACGCACACGCACACACACACGCACGCACGCACACACGCACGCACACATACACACACACACAATTGCATACACGCGTACGCACGCACACACATACACACATGCACATATA
>NW_014588777.1:0-200 GCF_000485595.1 Priapulus caudatus | reverse complement strand
GTGTGTGTGTGTGTGTGCATACACACATGCATACACGCATACACACATACACGCGCACGCACGCACACACATACACACATGCATACACACATGCACACATGCACACAGACATGCACACATACGCACATACACACACCTACATACATACACATACACACACGTGCGTGCGTGCGTGCGCGTGTATGTGCTGCGTGTGTGTG
>NW_014588776.1:0-2112 GCF_000485595.1 Priapulus caudatus | reverse complement strand
ACCGAGCCCAAGATGGAGCGATGAAAGCGATGTGTTGGCAACACATTACACGACCTGGCCGAAAGTTGTTGCAATGTACGCTTACCGTCGAAAGTTGTCGCAACTATTACGACCCGAAAGTCTGTCGTCAACGTTACGAACACGAAGTTGTGCGCAACGTCACGTACGAACCGATAAGTTGTTTTTTGCAGACCACGCCACGCTTACTACGCGTAAAATTGTTGGCAGGCTAGTTACCGGAGTATATAGAGGTCCCGCCGAAAGATATGTCGGCAACATTACGCCCGAAAGTTTTGGAACGTTCATTATTTGACATAGATAATTAGTTATTGAATTAATTTAATTACATGGTTAATATTTAATTAGATGTTAATTTAATTTTATTTAATTATAATTTAATTTAATTCAAAATTAAATTATAATTACATTGTAAATTAATTAATTAATATTAATTAAGTGGTGTATTGAATAATAATAAATAAAATTGTATGTGTAATTAATTTAATTTAAATTAATCTGTAATTTAATTTAATTTAATAATTACTATTAATAATTGTTATGAAATAATATTGAGTTATTGAATTTACATTATGGATTTACATTTAATTTGAAGTTGAGTTTATGTTTAATTCTAATTTAATTTAATCATTAATTTAAATTTAAATTGCTGCACAGTTATACTTATAATACCTAATTAATTTATTATTTAATAATTGGTTTATTTGAATAACATTGGTTATGAGATATGTTATTAATTACTAGTTAATTAAATTAATATTTAATTTAAGTTTAATTTACTTTAATATTAATTACATTCAATTAAATTTTTATAGTTTAATTTAATTTAATTAATTTTACTATTAATATAACTGGGTTATTGAATAATGATTTGCGTGTTATATGAATCCTTATTTAATTTAATTTAATTTCATTGTAATTTATTTTAATTCTAAGTTAATATTTTATATTTATATTAATTTAATTTTAATATAAATAATTAATATAAAATTACATTAATTTTAAATTATCTAAGTAATTTGGTTATTGAATAAATATTAAATATGCGATACTAATTAGAAACTTAATCACTGTAAGATTCTATTTTATACGCGAAGTTTCGTCAACGTCTATGACACGCAAGTTTGTCGCAATTTAGTCGATCGCGAAACATTTCTGTAAATGTTATCGTACGCGTCGAAATTTGTCCGCAACGTTTACCGGACTGCGTAATTTAAAGTTGTAACTAAATTTTTAATAATGACTAGTAAATTTTAATACACTAATTTTAGTAATTCAATTTCAATAACTAAATTTTTAGTAATAAGTTGTCTAGTGAATAAACTTATCTAACTAGGTTAATCTCTTAATTAAATTAAATAAAATTAAATTAAATGAAATTAAATAAATTAAATAAATTAAATTAAATTAAATTAAATTAAATTAAATTTAATATTAAATTAAAATGAAATTAGAAATTAAATTTAAATTAAATTAAATTTAAATAAAGTAAGGTTAAAATTAAATTAAATAAAATATCATAAATTTAAATGAATTAAATTAAATAAATTAAATTAAATAAATTAAATTAAAATAAATTGAAAGTAAATTAATTAAAATAAATTTAAAGAAATTAAATTAATAGTAAATTAAATTAAAATAAACTTACAATTAATTATTAAATATAAATTAAATAAAATAAAATATATTAAATTAAATTAAAATAATTTAATTTAATTTAAATAATTTAATTTAATTTAATTAATTTACTATTAATAATTGGTTATTGAATAATATTGGTTATTGAATTAATTTAATTTAATTTAATTTAATTTAATTTAATTTAATTTAATTTAATTTAATTTAATTTAATTTAATTTAATTTAATTAATTTAATTTAATTTAATTAATTTATTATTAATAATTGGTTATTGAATAATATTGAATAATATTGAATAATATTGGTTATTGAATTAATTTAATTTTATTTATTTAATTTTATTTTATTTAATTTTATTTAATTTTATTTATTTAATTTTATTTTAGTTAATTTAATTTAATTTAATTTAATTTAATTTAATTATTATTATTATTATTATTATTATTATTATTATT
>NW_014588775.1:0-523 GCF_000485595.1 Priapulus caudatus | reverse complement strand
GAGAGAGAGAGAGAGAGAGAGAGAGAGAGAGAGAGAGAGAGAGAGAGAGAGAGAGAGAGATTAGAAAAGTATCACTTCCCGAAGGATAATTTGCGTTAGCCTGACACAGCGTCGAATAGTACCCGTGAGCGAGCCAACGAGGTTGAAATTGACGGTGCTAGACCACGGCCCGGCTTAGTGCACACCATTAATCATCATTCACGCGTAGGTCTGCCTGCCCCGAGCACACACGGCACGGTGCACGTCCCTACACCAATCCACAAATCACAAATCTCGGCCGTAAACGGCCGTAAATCTCTCTCTACTGTCGGCGAGCAGACGACAGCGGCGTTGCTGTGTGTGTTGTGTACCTGCGCACGCGCGTGCGTCTAGGCGCATGATCGTTACTCTCGTTTCTCTTAACCCGCCTGTAACTCTTGCCACGTTTAGCTCGTTTGATGTGTCAATCTTTGTGCCCGTCGCTCTCTCTATCTCTCTCTCTCTCTCTCTCTCTCTCTCTCTCTCTCTCTCTCTCTCTCTCTCT
>NW_014588774.1:0-2112 GCF_000485595.1 Priapulus caudatus | reverse complement strand
TCTCTCTCTCTCTCTCTCTCTCTCTCTCTCTCTCTCTCTCTCTCTCTCTCTCTCTCTCTCTCTCTCTCTCTCTCTCTCCTCTCTCTCTCTCTCTCTCTCTCTCTCTCTCTCTCTCTCTCTCGCAGCCGACCATACACATACAGCCCGTGTATGGGAGAACACTACTACAGACCACACATAGAGTCAACATATACGGAAAGGCTCTCAGTGGCCTGACGTGGTGGCGACGACTGATAGAGATATATAAAGAAGATAGGGGGCGGCGCTGCCTTTTCACGAGTAGCTTACACCATTGTCGTAGCAAGTCGGCGTTATGTTAGCGTTAATCGACATTGCTCGTTGCTTTTGATTCGTAGGTCAGACACTGTGAGGATAGCGGTGGCCGGGGCGGAGTCGCGAGCCTCGTCGTAGAGATCTGACCACGCACGCAGCAGGCACACACACACACACACACACACACACACACACACACACACACGCACACACGCACGCACGCCACGCACGGCACGCACGACGCACGCACGCACGCTCACGCACGCACGCACGCAACTGGCGCGCGCGCCACACGCACTGCTTCGCCGCGCGCACACGCCACACCGCACACCGCCTACGCACACGCACACGCCACGCCAGCGCACACAGGCACACACACAACTAAAACACACAGACACCACAACACACCTCTCTCTCTCGCACCACACACAACACCACACACACCACACACACACACACACAAGCCACCCACACACACACACATCACCCACACACACACCATACACGTACACGTACACGACGCACTCGGCCGGCGCCGCACACACACAGCACACACACACACACACACAACACAACACCGCGGCGCCACACAACAACACACAACACCACACACACACACCACACACACACACACACACACACACACACCACACACACACACACACACCACACACACACACCCACACACACCACGCGCGCGCCGTGCGCCTCCGCTGGCGCGCACACACACAGCGAGTCCTCGAGACCACGGCACACAAAACGATAATTTATTGAGTCGATTTTAAATTAATTTCCGTAATGCCGCGGCTATGAGTGGGGGCTCCCGCTCTCCCGTTTTCTCTTTCTTCTTTTTTTTTTGTATTCTCCAGCGAGAGATTACTGTAACCAGATAACGACAATTTTCGAAGATAATAGATCGTCGTTATATAGCTAGGTCGATTTAAGCGGTCGCCGAGACGACGCAGTGCCACGCACATCAACGGCCGCCGGGCTAAGTAAGCATAGAATTGGGACGGACAGGCACGGGCGGCTAATGTCGCAGACGTGGGCGCGATTATGCAGTTCGCCAATTGGAGATCACTAGCATCGGTTATGAAACGTTCCGAGCAGACTGCAGCGTGCGCTCCTTCGCGCGGGAGGGAAAACAGACGCGTAATAACCAATGTTGAGGGCCAAGATAGCCACGCCGACGGATTCGGTCTCGCCCTAGATACGTCGTAGACGCTGTAAATAAGCCACAATTTGCCGCCGGAGAGGATGGATGCTCGCGCACCGGGGGGCGAGGGAATGTCGGCCTAGCGAGAAAGGTTTCTTTTACATCACATGCTATTTTTTAAGCATTTAACATTGCAGCACAAACGCGGTGGCCAATAGCAGAGCGCAGAGTAGATAGGAAATTTTGCGCGAGGGAGCGGATTAAGAGTGAGAAAGAAGTAGAGCAAGGGGGGCAAGAATGGGGAAGGAGACAGAGGGAGATCTACGTGGAAGTGTGTGTGTAAGGGGGAGGTGCGTGGGCGTGGTTGTGTGTGCGGGCGCGAGGGTGCGGGTGTGTGTGTGCTGGTGGTGTGTGGCGGGGGGAGGTGTCTGTGTGCCGGGTCGTGTGTGTGTGTGTGGCGCGCGTGCTGTGCTGGGCTCGCCGTGGTGTGCTGGGGTGATCGTGATGGTGTGTGTTGGCGCGCGTGTGTGTGTGTGTATGTGCGTGTGTGTGTGGATGTGCATGTGCGCATGTTGCCGTGTGGGGTGTGTGGGCGGTGTATGTGTGTGAGGCTGTGGCGCGCTGGCGGGGCCGGGCGGGATGCGGCGTGGCGCTCTGTGGCGGCGCCCGTCTGTGTTGGGCGC
>NW_014588773.1:1695-2113 GCF_000485595.1 Priapulus caudatus | reverse complement strand
CTACAGTGTATACCATGCTAGATCATACAGCGTACATTATGCTAGATCCTACATTGTAAGGCATGCTAGATCCTACAGTGTAAATCATGCTAGCTCCTACATTGTAAAACATGCTAGATCCTACATTGTAAAACATGCTAGATACCACAGTGTATACCATGCTAGATCCTACATTGTAAAGCATGCTAGATCCTACATTGTAAAGCATGCTAGATCCTACAGTATTAAAAGCATGCTAGATCATACATTGTAAAGCATGCTAGATCCTACAGTGTAAAGTATGCTAGATCCTACATTGTAGGCTATACTATAGACCTTGTGACAATGTGAGCATGCTAGATTTTACAGCGTTAAGAATGCTAGATCCTAAAACAGATCAAACCCCATATACTGCACCATGGCACCACGGCACCACGGC
>NW_014588773.1:0-532 GCF_000485595.1 Priapulus caudatus | reverse complement strand
GTGTGTGCATGCGTGCATGCGTGCATGCGTGCATGCGTGCATGCGTGCATGCGTGTGTTTGCGTGCGCGTGCACGCGCACACACACGCACACACGCGCACACACACGCATGCACGCACGCATGCACACACGCACACACACGCATGCACGCACGCACGCACACACGCACGCACGAACGCATCCAAACGTCGTTCCTTCCGGGTGCACACGTTCACGTCACCGCTCTACCTTAATTATAATAATAGTAATTAAGACGAGGAAAGAGTGCGGCGGCTGCACATGTAAACGCCGTGATCAGACGGCCACCGTACCGCAGTCGCACAAATTACAAACACCTCGTTTTTAGTTCGTCTGATGTTGATGGCGAAGAAAAAATTCTGCATCGTTAGTTCGCTGCACAATGTACACAATGGGGCGCGGTGCTTACAAAGGCCCTCATTTTCCGAATTTATATATATATTTTTTCTCGTTGTGTGTACGTCTCTCTCTCTCTCTCTCTCTCTCTCTCTCTCTCTCTCTCTCTCTCTCTCTCT
>NW_014588772.1:0-2114 GCF_000485595.1 Priapulus caudatus | reverse complement strand
GCAGAAGCATACAACTCTGAATAAACTTTTGACCTCCGCGCATCGCGCGTGTTACGTGTCCACGTCTCCTGTACATTAAAGCCTGTCTTCAAATGCTTACTTGACATCCACCTCAAAACAAGACGTAGATTCATCTTTTTTTTATTTTCTTTAAAGCTTGTAAGTATATGGTAAGTGCTGTGTCAGTACTTTAGGCCCTTTAACATGTATTGAAATTATTCCTGATCTCAAGGTTTTTCCATTTGGCAAATGCATAATTACGAAACGATCGACTGTGATCGCAATACATTGTGATTTAAAACCATGCGATGTGGTACATATGCAAATATATACTAGTTTTCTAGTATGATGTATGGTCATCATGGTATCTTTCCATCATTCTAGATCGAGAGACGCTATTTTTATTTGTTATCGTTTTGAACGGGACTTTCTTCAACTGGCAGCGATGGCTGGATTAACGCGAGATGCTTTTGGCCACGTTACAACTATTCGGTGACACCTCACTGCGTTATACGCGGTTGCCCGGTCAGTAGTGTTGCGTTTTTTAGCTCACCTTGACATCCGTCAAGCTGACGCTATTGCCTATGGCGGGCGTCGGTCCGTCGTGCAACGTCGTTCGTCCCGTCCGCCCGTCGTCGTCCGTCCGTCTCCGTCAACATTTATGCGCCTGAGGGTTAACGAGTAAACTCAGGAATCCGTTGACCACCATGGTTTGAAACTTGGTGATATAGTTGTCTACTGCTTATGCTTCCCATTTTATCACCAGCGTCTCTTTTTGCGAGCACGCCTATTCGACGTACTTCGAGTCTCACGGCCCGATTTTTTTAGCAAAAATGTAATTGCCAATTAGTCAGTTCAGGTTTCAAGCGATTTTGCCTTCATTTTTGGCGTATGTGAATGAATAGGGCTAGGTGATCTTTAATATTTAACAACAAGAAAGTTATTGCAAATTAGGTAGATGTCCGCGCCAAATTATATCAGCATATCTATATAGGACCACGCAGATAACAAAACAGATCCTGTGGTGTCAACACTCGGTCTGGGTTCGGATTTTACAACGATTCTTGACAATATGCTTTGAATGCAAAGGACTTCCTTGCTATTGAACATATTATGATTTCTTTACTATTTTATTATTTATATTATTATCATATTATGAGTCCTCTCTCACTTTTTATGCTAAGAACTCACGTCGGAGTTTATAGCTGCCATCTTACCGTCACAAATTGTATGATTCGATTTTTGTTTATTGAAATTATTTATAATTATATCATAAGTTTATTTTATTTATTTTTACATTAAAAAAATGTTTAACCATATAATTATCAGATTATATTAATGGGAGTTCTCCCATATATACTCTTCGTTTCTATAATGCTACGGTCGGAATGGTTCTTCAACTTTAAAAACTTGACTTTCTTTCTCACTCACTCAGTCTGTGGTCCTTTATTTTGTGGTTGAGGGTGGTGGTGAGCTACAGTGTCATTAACACTTTCATTTATATAATCTGCTTCTACTACTATTACATTCGTAGCTGGAACACGCGCATACAGATAACTTTCTTTCCACAGGGTTACTGTTTATTATCCTGCTTCTAGAGATAATTACTTCCGTGGCCGAAATACGCGCATGCAGCGATCCTTCTTTCCTTAGGGTTACAATTGTTATACCATGCTTCTTACAGCTATTATTTCTTTGAGGTCGAAACATGCACATTTATCTAACTGTGCTTGGCGTTTAGGAAACCCCGCAATGGAACCTCTCCTCAGTGACGGTGATCACGACAAGAAGCGCAAGTTCGATGATATTACCGAGGAGAGCGATAACGACAGTGACATCAGCAGCGCATTCGACATAGACAAATACGTCGACGTAGACTCCGTCGACGATTCCGACTATGACGTGAGTGAGAATATTAAGCGCGTTTCTACTCTGCATCCGAACTTCTTACTCTATAACTATAATCTGTGTCTGTAATCGGTAGTCGATCGTTTCTGTAATCACTGAACTTCAATGCTATACTGATGCAATGATGTGCTTCAATGCAATGTATCACTGAACTATAATATATATATATATATATATATATATATATATAGAGGGAGGAGAGAGAC
>NW_014588771.1:0-2115 GCF_000485595.1 Priapulus caudatus | reverse complement strand
CAGCAGCAGCAGCACCACCACCACACCAGCAGCAGCAGCAGCAGCGGCACTACCACCACCACCACCACCAGCAGCAGCAGCAGCAGCACCAGCAGCAGCAGTAGCAGCCTAATTTGCAACCCAACAGCTGCCAAACACTTAGCAGACTAAATTGACCAAGGCACCGCCGCGGCCGTATCGGGTGACAGTTTCACGGAGGCAGTCAGCTGCGATGCTTGCAACTCTGTTAGCGCGCCCCGTGCATCCCCGCATCCGCCGTTGTCATAGCTACGGAGGAGTCTGCTGCTCATCCCGGGATGCGGACGATGATGTCACTACTGACGTCTGTTCGTCATTTGCGGTGGTGGTGATGATGATGATAATGATGATGATGATGGTGATGATGATGATGACGTGGATAATGATGATGATGATAATAATTTTCCCATCATCCGGCTCACGGAGGATGATGCTCCCAGCATCCCGGGTGGTGATGATGATGATGATGATGATGATGATGATGATGATGATAGTAATGATGATGATGATAATGATGACGATGATGATGATGATGACGATGATGACGATGCCAGTGACGATGACGATGATGATGCTTCTCAGCATCCTGGGTGATAATGCAGCATCATCTGATGGACGGACTCCAGTCACGTCTTGAGCGAGAAACACGCTTCGTGCTAGTAAGAAAGAGCGTATGATGAGATTTCTTATGTAACATTAAAATTACACGCGTACCCCGCTTGCCTCTATATCGCCTGCAAACCACAAACGTAGTAACACTTTTTATTAAAAGTGTAAAATATGCATGAATGCACCCCGACGCTTCAAAACCTAAGCATCCGGGACCGGAAAATTCTTGTCGTTGTTTTTCTGTTTTTGTATTTTCTCGCCGAGAAACGAACGCGATTCGAATGCGCGTCACGTGACACCCACGCGACCGGATGCCGAGTGAGCAGCCATGCTTTTTTTCGTTCTCGTTACGTCGTTAGGAAAATGTGCGTAGAGATGTAGTGATAGGGATAGTGAGTGTGAAGTCATTCATCATGTGAACGTACGCACATTCTCCTACGTCTATTCTAACGTAAACATTCGGCGTATATTTCTTCTTCTTCTTCTTCTTCTCCTCCTCCTCTTTCTCTCCCCTTTCATCCTCGTCCTCATCCTCCACTTCCTTCTCCACTCCCTCCTCCTCTTCCTCATGCTCCCCATCCTCATTTACCTCCTCCTCTTCTTCTTCTTCATTCTCTTCCTCCTTCTCCTCCCTCTCCTCCTCTTTCTCCCTCGTGCGCCCAGTAATGGATGGGACCGCACTCTATAAGAAGGAAGGTTTTATCTTCTTCTTCTTCTTCTTCTTCTTCTTCTCTTTATCGTTATCATCATCATCATCATCGTCGTCATCATCACCACCATTATCATCATCATCATCCTAATCATCATCATAATCATCATCATCATCATCATCATTATCATCATCATCATTCTTATTATTAATATTGTCATCATAATCCACCTCCACTCCTTCTCCTTCTCCTCCTCATCCTCCTTCTCCTTCTCCTTCTCGTCATCCTCCTCCTCCTCCTCCTCCTCCTCCTCCGCCTCCTCCTCCTCAGTATCCTCCTCCTCCTCAGTATCCTCCTCCTCCTCCTCCTCCTCCTTCTCATCATCATCATCACCATTAGCGTCGTCTTCGTCGTCGTCATTGTCGTCGACGTCGTCGTCGTGGTCATACTACTATACAGCATGAGGGTATCTATACATTATGCGCATGTAACAAGGATGTATTATTTTATATGTGTACATACGCTATATCTCTATTAGTCCATTTCCACCCATTCCCGCATCGTAATACCGTAGTACTGCATTACAGGACTAGAGTGCATTGTGCTGGCCTGTATACAGCTCGCTACGACCTATAAAGCTCTGTACCATCACGCACACACACATATACACACACACACACGCGCGCGCACGGGGGCACACACACACACGCGCGCGCGCGGCGGGGCACACACACACACACACACACACACACACACACACACACACACGACACGACACACACACACACACACACACACACACACACACACACACACACACACACACACACACACACAC
>NW_014588769.1:1729-2116 GCF_000485595.1 Priapulus caudatus | reverse complement strand
CAGGCACAAGTACGTGAGGGGGGAGGAAGGATGGGGGAGAGAGAAGCAGGGAGGAGGTGAAGAAAGGAAGGGAGACAGGGGTTGCATTAGAAAGGAAGTAGTTGATAAAGTTGGGGGGGGCGGGACGCATAGAGTCCCCTGTTTAAGTTTCTGCCTCAGCAGAGACAGCTGGTGAGGATGGGAATGGAGGCATAGGGTGCTCCCCCCGTTTAAACTCTGCTTGTTGCTTCCTACGCAGTGCGCACAGACTGTCTTGTGATTTCTAGCCTAGTTCTTAACTATCTGTGACAGTTGGCAGTTCACGAGCCAAATGTCTGCCTTACTGATACAGAAAACATGCCCTTATCCTCAAAGCCAGTACGAAAAACAACTCTGACCCAATACAGC
>NW_014588769.1:0-514 GCF_000485595.1 Priapulus caudatus | reverse complement strand
CCGGCTTGCCCAGTCCTAAATCCGGCTCCGACTACTCTGGTTTGCTAGTACCGACAGCCGCTTTTCAGAAATTTTGTAATTCTACGATGATAGTGATTAGTTCTGTTATAACATCCCCGGCAAAAAGAGTTTGCGGCTAAGGCAAGAGTTCCTTGTTTTCTCTCCATCACATCTTCCTCATATTCTTCTCCAGCTTCTTTTTATTGCCAGTCTTTCCTCTGTTTCCTACAGCTGTATGTTAGAGCCACCTCAAGACATAGTCATAGTAGAGTTATAGTAATACTTAGTGATAATCTGATTGTGTGACGCGAAGCATCTTTTATGCGTGGACTAGTTATATTACGTGGGTATATCAGATATTATATATATATACTCTATATATATATATATATATACTATAAAATTGACAAATAATGACAATTTTTCATTTATTAACCCTGTTATTATTGTACTATTTATAATTAGTTAGTATATATACTAACTTTTCGACTCGCAAATTGTTTTTGAGACGATA
>NW_014588768.1:1479-2116 GCF_000485595.1 Priapulus caudatus | reverse complement strand
TGGGAGAGAGGTAGGACATATAAGTAGAAAGGGAGGGAGATAGAAAGAGAGAGAGAGAGAGAGAGAGAGAGAGAGAAAGAAAGAAACGCAGAGACCGAGAAAGCTAAACAGATAAGAGAGAGGGATAGAGAGATCGTGCTAAGTGCAAAAGTGCGATAGAGAGCTGGAGAGAGTGAGCGCGCTCGGAAAAGTGCGATAGACAGTGCAGGAGAGAACGAGAGAACGCGAGAAAGAGAGAGCGCGCGAGAGAGTGACAGGGAGAGAAAAAATGCACAATGAAAAGAAAGAGAGAGAGAGAGCGAAAGAGATAGAAAGAGAAGGAGGAAAGTAAAAGATTGAAAGAGAGAATAAGCGAGAGGAGGAGGAAGAGAGAGAGTGGAAGGGCGAAACACAGAGAGCGAGACACCGATAGAGAGAGATAAAGGAAGAGAGAATTTGTGTGTGAGAGAGAGATTGGGAGAGGGAAGAAGAGAGAGAGCAAAATCGAGGTGGAGAGTGTGTGTATATTTGTGTGAAATCGGGAGAGAGGAAATTGGAGGAGAATGTGTGTAATTGTGTGAGAGATTGAGAGAGAGATAGCGAGAGAGAGAGAGAGAGAGAGAGAGAGAGAGAGAGAGAGAGAGAGAGAGCGAGCGAG
>NW_014588768.1:0-747 GCF_000485595.1 Priapulus caudatus | reverse complement strand
AGAGAGAGAGAGAGAGAGAGAGAGGGGGGGGAGACATCCTTTCAGCGCGTAACAAGCCGCGCATAGCGTATAATGATGCGTATTCAGACGACGCGTGATGGCGCAATCGAACACCGTCAACACCCGTGTTAACGCCACGCTCTCATAACGCGACGCGTGTGTGCGTGCTTGCAAACGCCACACCGCGCCCGACACGCAGAGAATGGCCGACGAGCACAATAGAGCGCGCGACTGTCGACTGCAGGCTCCGCCACGGCGGCGTATACGTACACGCGCTGCGCCGTTAGCAGCTTGATTCGCGCGGATGAATGTTTTCGAATACTAGCTTCGTCATTACGCCGCACGCCTTATGATGAATGTTTCGTTCTCGTGAGTGGGGAGCGAACGAGAGAAGGAGAAAGTGAATGAAAGGGAGAGAAAGAATGAGAGAGAATGAGAGATGAAAAGTGAAAGAGAGAAAGAGAGAAAGGAAGAAAGAAAGACAGAAAGAAAGAGAGAGAGAGAAAGAGCGAGAAAGCGAAGGTTAGTATAGAGAATAAAGGAGAAAGAGACACAAACATATAAGGGGGAGAGAAAGAGCATCCTGAAAATCTATATTGAACCACTTTAAATCTCTTCCGTCCGCGGCGCATAAACCAGTTAGGTAGAGAAAGAGGGGGCGGGTTGGGAGAGAGGTAGGACATATAAGTAGAAAGGGAGGGAGATAGAAAGAGAGAGAGAGAGAGAGAGAGAGAGAGAGAAAGAAAG
>NW_014588767.1:0-348 GCF_000485595.1 Priapulus caudatus | reverse complement strand
GCACACACACACACACACACACACACACACACACACACACACATCTACATCTACTTTGATGTGCACAATGGGTGTGGACAACACTCAACGCGCACGAACACACGCACACGCGCGCACGCACGCACGATGGTTCACCTCACGTTCACACACATAATAAACACGCACGCCTGTCTATAAATGCCATAGTTATCATGCTGTGTGTCTGAGTGTGTGTGTGTGTGTGTGTGTGTGTGTGTGTGTGTGTGTGTGCGTGCGTGCGTGCGTGCGTGCGTGCATGCATACATGCGTGTGCGTGTGTGTGCATGCGTGTGTGTGTGTGTGTGTGCGTGCGTGCGTGCGTGCGTGCGT
>NW_014588766.1:1653-2117 GCF_000485595.1 Priapulus caudatus | reverse complement strand
CACACACACACACACACACACACACACACGCGCGCGCGCATGTATACACGCACGCACGCACGCACTCACGGACTAATTTAGGGCGAGCCCAAGCCCGCGTGCCCCGTAACCGTAGACAAACGCGGATTCCTATTCGACGCACCGCCACTGTACCTAATTATGCAGGCGGACTATTGCGACGGTAAGAAAGACACGGCACATGCATCTAACAGATCCATATAGCTAGCTAGCTACATATAGAATATAAGCCGCCTAGCGTAACATGTCTCGTGCGACAGGCGAATGGGAACATGATTCCTAAAAACATAAAATCGTGAAATATAAATAATATAAAATATATACAAAATAATCGCATACTATATAATGCATCGTAAAATATATACAAAAATAATCGCATACTATATAACGCATCGTGAAATACATACGAAATAAACGCATACTATAATAACGCATCGTGAAATACG
>NW_014588766.1:0-581 GCF_000485595.1 Priapulus caudatus | reverse complement strand
CCTCTCTCTCTCTCTCTCTTTCTCTCTCCCTTTCTCTCTCTCTCTCTCTCTCCCTCTCTATCTCACGCTCGCCTAATAATAATATATCTCGTAATATAGTATACCCGCGCGCGTTGCGTAATTGTTAATTATACATATACGCACGCGTGCTCGATGACAACTCGCAAGAGTGCTCAACGTAATTAAGTGGAGTCGCACAATGGCGCGTAATGTGCTGGCCGCATGCTCACGCGAACAAATACAATCGAAATTTCATTAAACTGATCAGCAGCAGCGCAAAGGACACGATGAAACTGACGCACACTGCGGCGTGGTGGGCGCCATGTGAGAGCTCAGACGACGTACGGCGAAACGAGATCCGACGGCAGAGACTCGGCATTTAATAAGTGGTGCAAAGACGCGCCACTTCTCTGCCTCAGCAATTAATCTATTTTTGAGCGGGCAGCTGATGGTCTTCAGTGCCTCCAAAGGTCATGGATCTACTTATCCTACGGATTTATTCTCTGTCTCAGTCTCTCCGTCTCTCTCTCTCTCTCTCTTCTCTACTATTTTTCTCTCTCGCTTATCTTAGCTGTCTGTCT
>NW_014588765.1:1599-2117 GCF_000485595.1 Priapulus caudatus | reverse complement strand
TACGTACGTACGTACGTACGTACGTACGTACGTACGTACGTACTACGTACGTACGTACGTACGTACTACTACTCTCTCTCTCTCTCTCTCTCTCTCTCTCTCTCTCTCTCTCTCTCTCTCTCTCTCTCTCTCTCTCTCTCTCTTATGAAAACACATTTTCTCGCTTTTCGCAGGAACGCGTAAACTGCCAGATTCCATCGTCTCTCGAGAAACGAACCCCGCCCTTCCCCCTCCCCTCCTCCTATGCCGCTTCCCCCCACGCGGACCCCCTCTCAGAGCCCTTCCTCTTACTCCGTCACCTGCAAGTAATTTGCGAGGGAACGGCCCAAAAGTTTGTAAACAACTGTAAAGCTTTTTTGAAAGTCAACAGCGCCACGATGGCGGTGGATTTTCTGCTCGGTCCAAGGCCACTCGTTGACGTCACACTCGCTATTGTCGAAATACGGTCAAGAATGCGCTTTAAGAAGAAGAATGAAGAAGAAAAAAAAAAAAAAAGAAGAAGAAGAACAAGAAGAAGA
>NW_014588765.1:0-1431 GCF_000485595.1 Priapulus caudatus | reverse complement strand
AGAGAGGAGGAGAGACCAGCGACAGAAAGAGAACGAGAAGGAAGAGAGAGCTAGAGGAGGAAGGAGAAGGGAAGAGAGGCAGAGCAGAGAGGATATAGACGAGAAGAGAGCAGAGAGAGAGATGAAGAGAGATGAAAACGATGAGCAGAGAGAGACAGAGAGCAGAGGAGAGAGAGCAGCAGAAGATAGAGGAGAAAGAGAACGAGAGAGAGAGAGAAGAAGAGAAGAGAGAGAGAGAGAGAAGTAGAGGAGAGCAATACGCGGCAATAGAGGAGCGAGAGAGCAGAGAGCAGCAGAGAGAGAGGACGAGAGAGAGCAGGCGCGCTGCGGCGAGAGCGGTAGTGCAGCATCACTCGCATAATTCCTTTCTGATTTTTTTCGTCGTTCTTGCCGTGTAAGCATAAATCGCTCACGGTGGGAAACAGGCAGCAGTCCGAACACCACATCACACACACGCCTCGCACGCACACACGCCAGCGCATACTCTCGCCACTCACACAGCGACGCGCGGCCGTGTGCCCTACGGCGGCCGCCCTCCCTACTCCCTTCGGTGCGCTGGTGATTCTCATAAATGTGGTGCTACAAGAGTGGCCCAAAGTGTGAAACTTACTACGGAAGTTCGTGCTGGCTTCCTTTCTCTCCTCATCTCTCTCTCTCTCTCTCTCTCTCTCTCTCTCTCTCTCTCTCTCTCTCTCTCTCTCTCTCTCTCTCCTCCTCTCTCTCTCTCTCTTTCGATCTCTCTCTTCTTCTCTTTCGATTTCTCCTTCTCTCTCTCTCTCTCTCTTCTATCTATCTATCTATCTATCTCTTTCTATCTCTCTCTCGTTCGCTTGGTCATTCTCTCTTTCTTTCTCTTTCGATCTATCTAACCATCTCTCTCGCGCGCGTGCTCTCGCCCTCTGTCTCTTTCTCTCTCTTCCTCCCTCAATCTCTCCTTTCCCCCCTTTCTCTCGTTCTCAATCGCTTTCAATCGCGATTTCTCCCCCTCCCTCCTCCTCCTCTTCTCGCCACCTCCCTCTCTATCCGCCTCATCCTATTGTCTCCACCTCCCTCTCTACCTCCTCCTTCTCTTCTCTCTACCTCCTCCTTCTCTTCTCTCCATCTCCCTCCTTCTCTTCTCTCAACCTCCCTTTCTACCTCCTCCTCCTCATCTCCCCACCTCCCTCTCTGCCCCCTCCGCCGCCCCCCACATCTCGCGGCTAAACGACCAGGCATGTGACAATGACTCACTCTCTATCTATCTCTTTCTATCTCTCTCTCGTTCGCTTGGTCATTCTCTCTTTCTTTCTCTTTCGATCTATCTAACCATCTCTCTCGCGCGCGTGCTCTCTCCCTCTGTCTCTTTCTCTCTCTTCCTCCCTCAATCTCTCCTTTCCCCCTTTCTCTCGTTCTCAATCGCTTTCAATCGCGATTTCTCCCCCTCCCTCCTCC
>NW_014588764.1:1909-2117 GCF_000485595.1 Priapulus caudatus | reverse complement strand
CACACACACACACACGACACGCGCACACACACACACACACACACACACACTCACGCACACACACACACACGCGCACACACACACACACACACACACACCCACGCATACACACACACATGCTTGTATACGTTCTGTCGTCAGTCATCGGTCACGTGATCGCCATGACTCATCAAGCTGCCGACGTGCTGTTAGCTGCGGGCTGAAACCT
>NW_014588764.1:0-457 GCF_000485595.1 Priapulus caudatus | reverse complement strand
GTGTGTGTGTGTGTGTGTGTGTGTGTGTGTGTGTGTGTGTGTGTGCGTGTGTGTGTGTGTGTGTATGTGTGCGTATGTGCGTGCGTGCGTGCGTGCGTGTGTGTGTATGTCGGTCTGTCAGTCTGTCTATCTCTGTCCGTCTGCCTTCTCTCGCCTCTCTCTCCTCCTCGTTTGTTCTCTTTATGTATTCTGTCTCGTTTAAAATCATAGCGGTGTTATTATCACGAACACTATTTCTACGTCTGACGGGGTGAGTTGAGTTGAATTCGTTAATGGTCCTCGGGATGTTTCTGAACACGCGTGAAATTTTGTTTGCTTTACCATATTATTCGCCTCTTCTCTTCTCTTTTGCTCTCGCTCCCCTTTCGCTTATTTCGTCCATGCGCAAACTGTTTGCATGCGTGTCTGTGTGTGTGTGTGTGTGTGTGTGTGTGTGTGTGTGTGTGTGTGTGTGTGT
>NW_014588763.1:1849-2118 GCF_000485595.1 Priapulus caudatus | reverse complement strand
CTTCCTCCTCCTCCACCAGCTTCTCCCTTTTCCACCAGCTTCTCCCTTCTCCCCTTCCTCATTCTCCACCAGCTTCTCCCCCTCCTTTCCCTTTCCTCCTCCACTAGCTTCTCCCCCTCCTCCTTCTCCCCCTCCTCCACCACCTTCTCCCTTATCCCCTTCCTCCTCCACCAGCTTCTCCCTTCTCTACCAGCTTCTCCCTTCTCCCCTTCCGCATTCTCCACTAGCTTCTCCCCCTCCTCCTCCTCCACCACCTTCTCCCTTCTCCC
>NW_014588763.1:0-404 GCF_000485595.1 Priapulus caudatus | reverse complement strand
TTGCAACACGTGCAACATGTGCACACACTGTTGCAACATGTGCAAACAATGTGACTACATGTTGCAACACGTGCACACACTGTTACAGCATGTTACAACACGTTATAACACGTTACAACACGTTACAATACGTTACAACACGTTACAACACGTTACAACTAGTTACAACTAGTTACAACACGTTACAACACGTTACAACACGTGCAACATGCGCGCACACTGTTACTACATGTTACAACATGTTACAACACGTTGCAACATGTGCACACACTGTTACTACATGCCGCAACATATTGCAACACGTGCAACATGTGCACACACTGTTGCAACATGTGCAAACAATGCGACTACATGTTGCAACACGTGCAACATGTGCACACACTTTCACTACATGTTCCAACATG
>NW_014588762.1:1415-2118 GCF_000485595.1 Priapulus caudatus | reverse complement strand
TCTCCTTCCTTTCGTTCCTCCCCCTAATAAACCGTATCGTGATTCCGATTTCGTAATTAGAATCTGCATTAATGCGTCCGCACGGCAACCTGTCGGCTTCGATTGTAGGTTATATCCACCACGCACGCACACACACACACACACGCACGCACGCACGCACGCACGCACGCACGCACGCACTCATGCACGCACGCACGCACGTACGCGCGTACACACACGCAGGCACGTACGCATACACGCACGTACGCGCGTACACACACGCAGGCACGCAGGCACGCACGCACACATACGCACGCACGCACGCACGCACTCAGGCATGCACGCACGCACTCAGGAACGCACGCACGCACGCACGCACTCAGGCACGTACGCGTGCCTACACACACACACAGAGGAAGGCACGTACGCACGCACGCACGCATCCCTCTCACGTCCACCGCCGTCATCAGCCGCCCGGTCCGTAATCTGTTGTGATATCAGTTTAATATCCCACGTGGTTTGTGAGATGCCTATCTCTTCTCTCTTATTTCTAGGGGTTAAGCCTACCCTACTCGACTGTCGGTGAATCGCCCTTCCCATCCCCATCCCCATCCCCACCCCATCTCCATCGCTACCCCCATCCACACCCCATCTCCATCTCTACCCTCATCCCCATCCCCTTCCCTACCCCATTCCCCATCCCCATCCTCATCCCCATCCTCAT
>NW_014588761.1:1747-2118 GCF_000485595.1 Priapulus caudatus | reverse complement strand
TTCTATCTCTCTCTCTCTCTCTCTCTCTCTTTTGTCTCTCGTCTTTCCCCGTATCTCCCCATGCAGCTATATAAGTCCCATATAGTGCCAGTAAGTGGTACGTACGTGTGTGTGTGTGCGCGCGCGTGTGCGTGTGTGCTTGCGCGTGTGTGTGCTTGCGTGTGTGTGTTTGTGTGTGTGTGTGTGTGTGTGTGTGTGTGTGTGTGCGTTCGTTCGTATGTGCGCATGTATGTGCGTGTGTATATGAGCAACCATCGCCTGACCTTCCCTCTGACGCACACCTGCTCGTTCTCCCCCCTCCCCCTTACACACACACACACACACACACACACACACACACACACACACACACACACACACACACACACACA
>NW_014588761.1:0-387 GCF_000485595.1 Priapulus caudatus | reverse complement strand
TACTGCTACTGCTGCTACTGCTACTGCTTCTACTGCTACTGCTACTACTGCTACTGCTACTGCTGCTGCTGCTGCTGTTACTGCTGCTGCTGTTACTGCTGCTACTGCTTCTACTGCTACTGCTACTACTGCTACTGCTACTGCTGCTGCTGCTGCTGTTACTGCTGCTGCTGTTACTACTGTTACTGCTGCTACTGCTGCTGCTGCTACTTCTGCTACTGATTCTACTGCTGCTGCTACTGTTACTACTGTTACTGCTGCTGCTGCTGCTGTTACTATTACTACTGCTGCTACTGCTGCTGCTGCTGCTGCTGTTACTACTACTGCTGCCGCATACAGTTAGCATCAGGTAGCGGCGGTAGCGGCGGAGGAGGCGGGGCGGGGGGG
>NW_014588759.1:1527-2120 GCF_000485595.1 Priapulus caudatus | reverse complement strand
ATCATATTTGTATCAAGGGATGGTGTAGCGGATGTGCCAAATAAGGAAGAAAGCTCACTCACAGTTGGGCGTGTCCTGACACTATAATTATACAAAGTCTACTGTATATAGATTAGTTGCATTATCCTTCCTTGTGGGACACTGTTCTGGATGTCCAACAAAGACATGTGTATCATATACTGAGCAAGGTACCAGATCTGAAATGACTGTAGTAGGCCTAGAGACTTCTTCTCACTGTTTCGTGTTTAGGATTTCTATATACTATTGATAGCGATAGTGAAATATTGGATGAGTATTTGACAGGGTAAAGTAGGGATATTTCCGGGATACCCGTACTCTTAATATTACATATGAAATGACAACGAATACATCATTTCGCCTATGGCACTGCCGTACTCTTTATCTGACTGGACCGATCAGGAAGCACTGGGTTAGGGCAACATCAGATATCATGCTACATCAGGGGTGTGTACAGGATTTGTACCAAGGGGTCTAACCGTAACCCAAACCAGGGTGAAAAACTGATAATTGCAGGTACTGGTCCAGCAGGACCAGTGCCTCTGAGGAAGCACTGGTCCTGGTCAGTAGGCACT
>NW_014588759.1:0-429 GCF_000485595.1 Priapulus caudatus | reverse complement strand
GTACGCGTGTGCGGTGTGCGGGGCTGCATTCCATCACCTCGCCGGGGCTCGACGCCCACGTGTCGTGCACGCATATAAAATGTGGAGCCTGTGGCCTCGCGGTGGCCTCGAACGTCGAGCTCGCCGCACACACCGAGATGCGCCACCGGGAGGCGCCGGCAACCACGCAGGCTCACTCAATCCCCGCCAAGCTCGGGCGGCCGCGGAAGCCGCGGAAACGCGCGGCGATCAAGCCGGCGCACGAAGACGCAATCCCCGCCAAGCAGCTAAACTTTGTCATTATTAGCTCCTGATATCATGGAAAGGAAGGAAGGAAAGAAGGTGGCGGTGCGTATCGGCGCGTCGCATCTGATAAAGAGCGCGCGCCCGTTAAAGCTCTTGTACGTGCGCACGGACCAGGTCGCTGCCTCCGTCACAATGGGCAGCTTA
>NW_014588758.1:0-2120 GCF_000485595.1 Priapulus caudatus | reverse complement strand
CCTCATCACTCACGCCGACACCGCTTGTGATTTTAATGCCGATGGCGAAAATGATAAGGACATGATTATAAAGATAAATAATGGCTTCAAAAAGCTTTCCATTATCTCAGCAAATACCGCGGGAAAGGATAGTTTCAGCTATAATGTTTCAGGTCGTCCTATTGGAGCTAATCCGCGCTTTTATATCGGATCTGATGCTTCACTCAAGGTCAAAAAGCTCACTATTGCCATGACCGGCAGAGCAAAAGTGTGTACCGTTGGAAAAACGGGCTGCTCATAAGTAATCACTATTTGGATGATAGCTTACGCCCTTTGTTGCTAAACATGTCTTCACCCTGCTGGTACACCTCCGAAGTAACCGCATACAAACCCAATAAAGAGTGAGATATATTATCGTGCGAATAGGCATTACTTTCTTGCGCTTTCAGCATGTTTAAATCTATTTGATGGTTCTTTACATAATCATTTGAGAACCCATGCCAGCCATGGTCACATGGCGTTTGCTGCTTTAGGCGCTATAATATAATACGCGCAAACCATGCCCACGGTAAATACCCCTTTCAACCGAGTGACCCCATGAACGAAGCTAGAGCATAAGGATTCATATTGTCTGTTTAGCCTGTAAATGATCAATGTTTGGCTTAAACATAATCGGTATACAAAGATTATGTCATAGATTGCTAATTTCTTCCACCATTAGCATTCTTGAGCGAGTCTTTTGGCAAAACGGTTTAAACTCGCCAAAGCTTTGATGATAGCGTTTATCAGTAAACTGGGACCATGACTACCAAACTATGAAACGCAATCAAAATATCGCACCCCGCTCGTTTTGTCAATGTACTCATTCGATTTCTCCATTATCACCGTATCATAATACTCACCATCACTGTAAAAATCGAATCATATATAAAGGGCTGCGGAGTCTTTTTTGTAATCACGCTGACTCAATAACGTTACCACGCCCTTTACAGCTGAATAATTATCAATACCATCCGTTTCACACCCGCTTTACTTAAAGAACATCCAAGACATTGCTTATCTTTCTTAGGCTTTTATTGGTGAGTAATCGCCGCGCTTTAAAATGAAACATACACGGTACTGAACATGCAGTAGACGTTCCGCAAGATGCCACATACTGAAATATCTCACCACGTTATTTTAATAAAAGGATTGTTTCCTTAGATTAACCATGAGTGAAAAATGATCCGCTCGGGCATTTCACCACCCGATCACCCAACTTTCTTTCTTGCTGACTTTATTTGCTTAGCGCTGCCCACGTAACTTTAAACACCACATTTTATCACATAACTCACTGCCGCGTACAGTATAGCGGATAGTGCAAAAAACATGAGATAACATACACACTCAAATCTCTATTCCGAGCAGAAAAAGCTCAGTATTTGAAATAAGCATACAAATTGACATACAACAGCGACTACTCCAACAACCATAAACCACGCGTTGAGATTTCTTTTGAGCGCGTTTGCATATTCAACCTTCACCAACAATACTGCGATGATGAAATACCCCCAGCAAAAAAACTCCATAATAGGTTCGACAGTAGTTCAAGCTTCTTGCTTATTTTCTTTAATCGTTTCGACAACATGCGCCACCATATCCACTTCAAAGATCACGACTAAGCTTTGGTGAGTAACTCAAAATAGAAGAAATTAGTACGATAATAAACATCAGCACGCATTTAAGAAAAACTTATTGCCCTACCACCAAAAAAAACAAAGCCAATACCGCTATCATCAGCAATGCAAACGTCACGACATAGCTTCCCCCTTGCAGAGAAAACACATCCAAACGTTCACTCACAGAACGAAAAAAGGCGCGGTTATTCACTAAAATAATAAACGCAGAGGCCAAAAGAATGAGGTACACAGACGAAATTTTAAGATTTTTTATCGACAAGATTACTTTCCCTAGTTTTAGAACAAACGACATCTAAGCAAACGATTAGTACCAACCTGATGAGAGTTGACATTTACTGATGTATATCCTGTCAAAAACAGACTTTTTTTTATATCCGACATATGTCTAACAAACCCTATTTACTAGACATTTATCCCGTATTCACTCTTTATTCATACACCTATACTGACTCTCAACTCTCG
>NW_014588757.1:1495-2120 GCF_000485595.1 Priapulus caudatus | reverse complement strand
GTGTGTGTGTGTGTGTGTGTGTGTGTGTGTGTGTGTGTGTGTGTGTGTGTGTGTGTGTGTGTGTGTGTGTGTGTGTGTGTGTGTGTGTGTGTGTGTGTGTGAACGTGGGCGCGTGTGCGAATTTTTGTGTACACACGGGTGTGTGCTTTGCGTTTGCTCGAACATTTTCCGTACGTGCGTTCGTGCGAGAGTGCGTGCGTACAGACAGAAATGGAGCTTACAGCTGTCGCAACTGGGAGCCCAGCCGCAGTATCATCATACATACAGCCCCACACGTTATGTCGAGGGCTTCAGCTCACGCTAGTAGATCGATGGTATCGATGACAATGCCACCATCGATGACGTCACTGCGAAATGTGATCCGATACGTACTTATCGTTGCTGACGCAGCAGAGGGTTATGGTTTCAGTATTAACTTGTTTGAGTAATTGCGGCTGTGTCAACTATACACGCTGTACAAGTTCAATCCTAAACACAATCAAATTTCGTCTGCCATCTATATTATGCGCACGTCTCTCTCTCTCTCTCTCTCTCTCTCTCTGCCTCACTCTCTCTCTCTCTTTCTCTTTGTTTCTCTCTCTCTCTCTCTCTCTCTCTCTCTCTCTCTCTCTGTCTCTCGCTCTCT
>NW_014588757.1:0-456 GCF_000485595.1 Priapulus caudatus | reverse complement strand
TAGATAGATAGATAGATAGATAGATAGATAGATAGATAGATAGATAGATAGATAGATAGATAGATAAAAATATATAGGTAACATTACCCCGATAGCTCTTTGAAGCTGAGTATGCCGTCATTATTTTTATCGTAGAGCTTTACCTGTAAAGGAAAAGCAAAAGTCTGTGTTGACTCTATCTGTATCAGAGAAGGACGAATGCCGTTACCATACATGAAACCATGGCTATACACGATGCAATAATAAGTGGCGCCGTACTGACGCTTCGCTTTGATTCCTCCGAGCTGTTTTCATTCACCCATCAACCCATCATCAACCCATCACCAAAATATACCACAGACCCACACGCCCACCCACCCACAAGAACACCTCCACCCACACACACACATACACCCACACACACACACACACACACACACACACACACACACACACACACACACACACACACACACA
>NW_014588756.1:4545-6665 GCF_000485595.1 Priapulus caudatus | reverse complement strand
ATTAATGATTAATGTATTAAATGGATAATGATTAACTGATAATGATTAATGATTAAAATGATTGATAATCTGAACCATAAACCTAACCTAAAATGACATTAAACACAAGACTAATATATGCACCATGACCACATATTTATTATTATATATATTATATATATATAATATATATATCATATATAATATATATACTATATCATATATTATATTATATCAAGAGTGCATAATTAGAGAGAGATATGACACGTTTTAACCAGCGTTTATGCATAACTTTTCAACTGGTAATAATCTACTCAATATGTCGAATAAGATATATTGCAAACTTTACCTTGTTTTCGTCTCATGACTTCTCCCTTAATCAATATGACCCACCACAATTATACCTGAAAATCGTATGTGTTGCTTCAAAAGTTATCGTTGAGCGACACGGTTTCGCACGTTTTCACGGAGCACTAGATGCATCTCTCCGACCGAAACTTATCTTATGCGGATAGTGTGCTGTTGGTTCTAATGACGGTACGCTGGGGGCCGTCAAAGGGATCAGCTCGCCTAGCTAGCTGGCTGTGAGGCGCATTTATTTTTGGCACCGCTTCGGGAAACGCTGCACGGCTGAATACAATTCGATGCCTAATTATCCATACAGACTCCCAAGAGTTCCGTCATAGACAAGTAGAACACTAATCCCATAAGGAGAAGTTCGGTCGAGAGATGCATAATCCAGCGTGAAACACTCGCTACGAAAGCCGTGTCGTATTCCAAATAACTTTTTGCAAGAACACATACGATTTTTCGGTAAATTGGTGGAGTTCGTATGATTAAGGAGAATCATAGTACGAAAACAGGTAAAGTTCATTAATATATTATGCACATGATGATAGCATTATTTACCCAGTGGAAAACTATTGCAAACGCTGTTAAACCGTGTCTTACTCTTCTCTATTTATGAAGATATCAAAGTTGGGAACACTCCTAATGGAGCGTTAGCCCTGTCGTGATTTGTGTTAGTAGTTAGTAAGGCTAGAGCCCCCTACCCCACCCCACGCGTAGCGACACCAAGCACCAAACCAACCTTTGCACCTTAGTACAACCAAGTACCTTAGGTACAACTAGGTACAACTAAGGTACAACTTACTACCTTAGCACCTCAGTACAACCAAGGTACCTTAGGTACAACTAGGTACAACTAAGGTACAACTTACTACCTTAGCACCTCAGTACAACCAAGTACCTTAGGTACAACTAGGTACAACTAAGGTACAACTTACTACCTTAGCACCTCAGTACAACCAAGTACCTTAGGTACAACTAGGTACAACTAAGGTAGAACTTTCTACCTTAGTACCTTAGTACAACCAAATACCTTAGGTACAACTAGGTACAACTAAGATACAACTTACTAACTTAGTACCTTAGTACAACCAAATACCTTAGGTACAACTAGGTACAACTAAGATACAACTTACTACCTTAGTACAACCAAGTACCTTAGGTACACTACTGAGGAAAACTGACATGAATCGACCGCACATAGCGGCGGCCGTAACTCGTTCTCTCACGTTCCATCGCTTGAACCACACATTGTTACGCGAGCGTGATTCCTGTGCGGTAGCGGCGGCCGTAACTCGTTCTCTCACGTTACGTTCCATCGCTTGAACCACACATTGTTACGCGAGCGTGATTCCTGTGCGGTTAGAGTACCTAAACGCTCCCCGCACACGGTGAGTTTCGTGCTGAGCAACCGTTATAGCAAGAGTAGATAATAACACATTATCTATTGTGTTATTATCTACACAATAGCACATTAGCACAATAATAACAATAGCACAATAATAACACATTATCTATAACACATTATCTATGTGTTATTATCTACTCTTGGTTATAGTTAAAGGCCCACGGGATGAATCACTGTTCAGGTCCCCCACCCCACCCCTACACACACACGCTGTCCGTCCTCCCCCGCTCTGTCTCTCGCTCTCGTACTCTCTCTACTCCCGCTCTCCTAGTCTTTATCTCTCTATCCCTATCTCTCTCCAACTCCCACCATAACTCTCTCTCCCTTCCTCCCCCTCTCTCTTACTCTCCTCTGTTCTCTATCACTCGCCCCTTTCCTTGCACTC
>NW_014588756.1:0-1081 GCF_000485595.1 Priapulus caudatus | reverse complement strand
GAGAAGAGAGAGAGAGGAGAACGAGAGAGAAGAAGAGGGAGACAGGGAAAGGAGGAGGAGAGAGAAGAGAGAAGAGAGATGACGAGAGAAGAACGAGAGAGAGAGAGACGAGAAAAGAAAGGGGGAGAGGAGAGGGGGATGAGAGAGGGAGAAGGAGAGAGAGGGAGAGAGAGAGAGGAAGGAGTGACGAGAAAGAGATAGAGAAGAGAGAAGAGAGAAGAGAGAGGGGGTTGAAAGAGAAGTGCGGGGGCCTGGGGGAGAGAGAGAAGAGAGATGCGAGAGAGAAAGAGAGAGAGACGAAGAGAGAGAGAGATGAGAGCGAGAGAGAACGATGAGAGGAGAAAGAGAGAGAAGAGAGAGGAGAGAGTAGAGAAGAGAGACGCTGCGAGAGAGAAGAGAGCGGAGGATGCGGGATATAGGAAGTGCTTATAATGTGTATATGTATACACACGTAATACAGTACTACAATACAACTGCGATCATGTATATATATATATATACATACCTATGTGAATATATATATATATATATATATACATACATACCTATGTGGATATATACTAGTATAATACACATATATTAATCAAGAGCTAATAATAGCTAGGTATTATTAGCTCTCGATATAATATATATGACGTAGCAGCCATGCACAAACAACACGCACACACACACACATTGGCATTATATGGTCTATATTGGCATATAATATTATCTCTGCTATATGGTCAGTGGCAACTGATCAATAGAGGAGCTTAGCGCGCTAGCAGCTAGTGCAGCCACAGTACAGGTACAGCCACGCTGCGCAGTTGTAGCAAATGATCACGTTGACAGAGTTATATTGCGCTCGCGCTGTACGCCGCCATTAGTATCCGGTGACTCGGACACTATTAGATGGACAGCGTCCATCAGTATCTCGTGTCGGAGAGCATTGATCATCGTTAACACGTACATGATCTACATTATCATTGATCAGGCCGTAACATGTACACTTGGGAGCACGTTCAGAGGTCAGCAGCTGGACACTGGGCATTAGAGGTCAGAGGTCATAGCATGGGCAGTCATCGCATACGTTTAGTAGTTA